>NW_026526046.1:0-5356 GCF_010183535.1 Caenorhabditis remanei
GGACGCAAGCGGTAATGAGGAGAGACTCAAGAACATGTGCCGGGAATGGAGAAAACGACAGCGGGCAGATGGCAGCAAAAAGAAATTAAAGGGAGACCGAACAAAAATCAGATGAGTGTAGAAAAAAAAGTAGGGTAGAGAATCTATATTTTAAACAAACTCTGTGTCGAAGAAATAAAAAGAGAACAAATTTTCGAAGAAGAAGAAAGGTAAGAACTCGTAAATGAGCATGAAATATGTTTTTTTCTATAACAAAAAAGAAGGAGTTTGTAAAACTATTCTTCACATTGAAAAATATTGGTTCCAAACAAAAGAACATATGAGAGAGTAGTAAACTGACTAAATATATACATAATCTCACGCAGGGTCACTCAACAACTGTTGTGATAAATTATTTAATAATTGCTTAGCGTAATCTTTTACAAACGTGATATTTCATGAATTTGTTTTGTAAGCGTTCCGAGTATTTTTGTTTCAAAAATAACTTATCAGTATTTTAAAACATTATCAGTGTTTTCATTTGAACTCTTACGATCTCAACATTGACGTTTGACAGAACACATAACTCACTTCATATTCTCAAATCCCGACGAAACAATGAGTCTACTTATGTCTTCCGTCGCAGCTCATTGATTTTTCATAAAAATGGTGCATCTGCGCTTTTGCCCATTCCCTTCAGGAACCCTTCTTTTTTGGGTCTCTTTGAAGACAGATGATTTAAGGAGACCGCTTTCATTCATTCATATTTCAGTGCACTGCTTTCATTAGACAGCGGTCTACCTTTTCCAATCAGATAATATAAGTTTGTTATTTGGAAAATGAAACTTCTCCGCTTTATTCTATTTTTTTCTGTTTTGAAGTCTACCATGGACAAGTCATTTATATGTCTTCCTCTGAGATCAGCTACAATGTTACATTCAGCTGCAAACTCGGACATTTTTGTCTCAGTGGACTTCTTTCCGAAGATGACTCGTAAGTTTGGAATGTTTTCAGAGTACAACATTTAAAAAAAAGGCAAAAATCCATTTTCAATTGGGAAATAGCACATTCATTACAAAAACTGTTAATAAATTAATACGCTTTTCATAGAATTTTCAAAATGAATCGAAAAAATAAAGAATTGCTCTCCAAGAATTATCATTTCAGCCAATGCGTAGAGTCCACCCTTACCGAAGATATCACTTCACGCCTCTTCCATCAATGTTCAACACGTCCTTCAAACAATATAACCATCGCAATAAACTCAAACTTTGATGAAAAAGAAACTTTCGTTGATGTGAGTATAATAAAAAATATGTAGTAACAATGACAACACACCCACAGTTTTTCAGTACTTTCAAAAAAAATATTATGAGCCCACACTACTCGTTGTCCATAACTGCACAGTATTGGATGGAGTCCTTCATTCAGCCCATCGCTTACCTTCCGTGTTGATTCAGAGAAAATAAGATTATCATTTTTTCCAAGTGACAAACTGAAATGTGATAAATTTTTCAGGTCTGTTTTCAAAGCTGTTGAAGAAGACATCACCGAAGTTGGTAATCAAATAAAATTCAATAAACCCTATTAGCAACGCTTCAGATTATCATACTCCCATAATTTCATTGAGTTTGCCTCATTTTTCTCAAAACTTCCAAGGGTTTCATGACAAGATGGAAAACTTTATACTGACTGCAAACTTTCAATAATTTCTTTTCAGAACTTATTAAAAATGTCTGTGTTAGAGCATTTGCAGTTATAATTTTTCTAGCCGATTTCTTCATTTATTTTTCTAAACTTTTCAACAAAAATTTTTTCTACGCTATGATAACGCTACATGACTTTTTGATTTGTAGGGCACTTTTTTATTACCACTTTAAAGATTAGTTTGAACATTGAATTCACACCTTCCAAACTAAAATTTCCCATAACTACATTGATTGTAATCAATTATTAGTATTCTTGTTAAAAACATTTTTTGTCGGGTAGCATTCTTCGATGCAAACACTTTCAATTAATAAATTACTGAGGGTGAGTGTGTTTTTATCCAAGTGTAAATTTTAAATGAATACCTTGACAGGTTGAAGAATAAATCGTTATTTTCTATATTAATAATTTTTGAAATTTGTGGAGAAACTCAATCTGATCAGAGCTTGATTTCTAAAAACTTTTTCAAAAACATTACCCAGAAGCTAGAAAAGTGACCTAAGCATATTTAAACTGCAGCAGTAAAAAATTAGAAGAGTTCGTCTTTATATTAACTGATTTTCCCACAAGAAAACGTCCTGAAAAAAATCAAATACAGAGTGACATAATCGAAAGTATGTCTAATCATGCTCAAACGTGAAGAAACTCGATTCGAAACACAAATGGCCTCTCGGCATACTTGCAAAATATCGGCCCGGCCGGCCTGTTGCAAGTATGCCTCTCGGGAGAATCACAACAGCAGTGGATGAGCACCCAATAATCCAATACGTCATCGTATATTTTGAGGCTTAGCCACAGGAAGAGCCATCAACAAACTAATCCCACTCGGAATCTATATTTTGACACTAATACCGAGCCAAATCAAAAAAGAGTGATGCGGATTTTGAAAATCCGCTATTAGCGTTTTATCTACACAAATTCTCAACTGATACGCCAAAACAAGAAACACTTGAGTTCACATGAAGGAGTAATTCTGAATCGTCATCACCGTCAGCTCAAGCGTCTTTTTTTTGACAATGCATATGTTTTAATCGATTTACTTTTCTGAAATCGTTTTTTTTTCGGATATTCAGCTTTTTTACCTATTTGCCTTTAGTTTTTCTGTTTTTACATTATTGTAATATCTTCCTCCTTCTTCCTGGTCATCTACAGGGTGGCGCAGAATTATCCGCAAAAACGTTTGACAAGGCGATTGACGCAATTCCGGTGCGCGTATTAATTAAATTTTTGTTCATTTTTTAAGTTGTTTACCATCCTGCCAAAATTCAGATCAATTGGTTTTGTTTTAGGTAAATGGCACCACCTAGTCCAAATTGCTCTTCCTGCGAAGTAGAGTCCCCGTTTCGTCAAGTAGATGAAACGGGAGCTTGTAGATAACTTCATTATCGTGTACATCTCCCTTTGTTATATAGGTGTGAAAAAAAGTTTTCTGGAAAAGTTTCACTCCATCATGAGATACAAGAACTAAGCGTAAAAACCGAGTCCCCAGATTACCTGCGTGCAACCATCGACGCCTACCCTAGACGTCTTCGTGCTGTCATCGAAAAGAGAGAAATCGGATGGAACAAGTTTAGCTTATAATTGTTGTTATGATCATGAATAAACATTTTGTTGATTCCCATGGTTTTCAGACTTTTACTTTTTTAGATATAGCACTTATAGCTTGTGCGGGTAATTCTGCGCCACCCTGTATTTAATGTATATTATTCCTTTTTCTCTCAAAAACGTGATAAAAACCCATAAACGGATTGCCAAACAAATTGGGGCCTCAAATTTCTATACTTGTCGTGGTTTTCACGATGCACCGGTCACGAGTATACTTTTCCCATTGAATAATCCACTATTTAGTAGATACCTGTTTTTTCACGCATCTTCTTTCAAGTTTTCAACATAATTACCATAAGAAATTGCCAGAGTCATTATATTCAGCTTGAACTTCTTTCAAATCTTTTCATTATTCAATTTTTTACTTAGATTTCATTTGTTTTTTTATCTCATCCCTCTAAATGTTTCATTCTTTTTATCAAAGTTTATAGGCGTATCCAATTTCACTATTATAATGTGTTGTTCACAGAAAACACGTGGAACTCGCATACCTTTATTTTTATTCAACCGCTGGTGTCTATTTTGAAGATATCTCCTCTATAGGCACAACATGCTTACTGCAAAAGATAAAACCTGACATTTCAACATATACATATAGCTGTCATAGAGTATAAGGGCATGTTTACGCGTTTCAAAATGCTATCATTCTCATATATAAAAGACAAGTGGGTGTTGTCTGGACTCTCTCCGGATGTAGGCATTTTATTTTCATTTCCTAAAATATAAATTATCATCGAAAAAGCTTTCACGTGAACTCGAGCGACGTAGCTCCGAGATGAAGCGCCGACAGTGCACCACTATTAGCTGGTTTTCCCACAAACGTAAAAAATGTACGTTTAAGCGCGTTGCAGTTGCGTAGCGGTCCAAGTGTAGCAAACGGACTCAGCAAAGCAACCTTATATTTGTTCTACGTAATGTTGTGAATTCCATGAGTCCACAAGTAGTAACCTTAGCATAATAACGTTTAAATTTACCAATCCGTAAAAAAACAATCAACACCAGTAAAAGGAGTAAACCTCCATCTTTCTAACCTCTTTTCCAGTATCTACGATGTCATTTTAACCAAAGTCAACGTCTTCTAAGGTCTCCGCGGCTGTCTTGGTGCTTCCTCGCTCTACCGCACGGCGATATCTGCGTCTCTTCACTCTCTCCAAGAAAACGAGCCTTCGCTGCCTCCGGGAATTTCGAATTATTGTCGCGGACTCTTTTTTCACCCTTTTAAAATATTATGTTTTCTTTAGTCTTTCGTTCAAATAATTTTCTTTTATTTTACCTAATTTAATATAATTTAGCCCTATAATTTGATGTAAATTCCCACTCGTTGTCATCCGTAGCAACTCAATCAAGACCATAATCAATATGGCAAGTTCTGGCCTGAAATATTACTAAAAACAGTTGGTTTAACGGCGTTTAAGCAACACGCACCTTTCTACTTTGATAATTAATTATAATTACAAACAATTCTTCGTTTCCTTTCTTTATTTCCAGGTCTCTCTAGAATTAAAACAAAATAAGTCCAAAACCAGCCCTTTGGCCTAAAAATCACAAAAACATAATCAATTCTCTACTTTTTTGTAATTTCTCTTACAGTTCTTCTCGTCACTGTTTCTTCTAACACGTTCCGTCGTCCCTTTCTTTCCTTCATTTTTCTTCCGTTTTTCTTTCTTTTATCCGTAGTCTCCGCCCTTTCTATTATATATAATTCTACCGATAGTGGGGCTTATATGGTGAAGTCTCTTGTAATCCCACTACACGTAATCTTTTAAAAATTGATTCTCGGACATTCATATATTATTGAAATCTGTATTTAAAAACGTCCAGGCCTATGACCCGTCAACTTGGCTATCATGGCACTGCACCACGGAAATGGCGTCATTTGACACAGCTAAAACAAGTGCTTACTTAATATTTTAAAGTGAAAATTAGAATTTAATAGAATCCGCTTGAAACAACTCAAATAAATTCGAATTACCCTCAAAAGATCATATGTGCACTCGTTTCAGCAAATGACGTCATTTTTGTGGTGGAAACCCACGATTTCATGTTATATATTTTTCAATAACAC
>NW_026526047.1:0-22963 GCF_010183535.1 Caenorhabditis remanei
TTCACTAAGCACTCCAACAGTCCGAGTCCAGCTTTGTCGAGAAACTGTAGAATGACGTAAACTGGGGAAAGCAAGAGTTGGTCCTTTGGATCCTGGAAAATTAACTATTTTTGAGTTTCAGTTCTTTACTGTTTTCTAATCTTACCTGAGCTACATACAAGAAGTCTCTCCGATATACTTGAATCCATTGGCGAGAGCGTATTCCTCAGTCATAATGAGAGCAGCCGATGCTCCGTCCGTCGAATATGATGCGTTGGCAGCGGTGACAGTTCCATGTGGCTTCAGAGTCGACAGCCATTTGTGGAGACACGGATTCCGTTGTCTTCCTTGATAGTTTTTGGCTTCTTTCCGTCTAAGAACACCGGTACGAAATCTGTGAAGTTTCCGTTTTTGGCGGCTTCTGAGGCAAGAGTGTGCGAGCGAATAGCAAACTCGTTTTGTTCTCTGAAAATATTTTTTGTTAAGAGAATTCGGATTTTCTATTTTACAAAACCTTCTGGAAACATTGAAAGCGGCAGCAAGTCTGTCTCCACTGTGCCCCATCGTCTCTCCAGTCGAGAATTCAGCAACAGCTGGTAATTCTGGAGAAAGAAGATTCTTGACAATCTCTCCTCCGATCTTCAACTTCGATAGAAAATCATTTGCCTTATTCATGCCGAGCATTGCCTTTCTAGCTTTTCTGTTATAACGAATTGGCACGTCAGATAACAATTCGACACCTCCAGCAATGATAGCGTTGGCATTTCCAGTAGCCAACATTCCCATTCCTGTTGTGATGGCAACATTTGATGAGATACATGCAAGAGTGACTGTGTGAGCTGGAATGTTGTCTGGAACACCAGCGAGAAGAGCGACTTCTCTGTTGCTGGTTTTGCATCCTTGAATGACGGTTCCACAGATGATGTGATCAAGCTTCTCGTACGGTAGCTTCGTCTTCTCGACCAAGGCTGAAAAGAAAACATTTTACTTATCGAAAACCAGGGATTTGCAGTGAAAAATGAGTGAATGAAGCTGTTTGTTTCTAACCCTTGATAGGCGGTTCCCGAGACCATCTTGTCGCCAGTCTCCAGAAGTTTCGCTTTCAACTCTTCGTTTTGGTTGAACTTGTGTAGAATAACATGCTCCAGGACACCGATACTTTCTTTGTCTTTCCACTCAGAGATCTGGAAAAAGAGTAATAAATGTTGATTATCTATAATGCAACGAACCAATTTTGCCGGGATCTTCGCCTCCTTCAGAATGACTTTAGTTGATTTTTTGACCTCGAGTGGTGTCTCAGAAGAATCACTAAACTGATAGGAACACCTCCCCTCGTACAATCGGTCGAAGAAATGTATGAAGGATCCATCAAAGAAAGAGCAGTAAACCAGCTGATCCCACTCGAGATCGACGAAGAACACGAGACAACACAAACTCCAGAACATGCCACAACGAGTAGAATACCACACAGAGTAAGCCAGAATAAATCATGCACAGGAATCTCAAAAACGATCAGTGATCGTTTTTCATTTCTTCTGCAGAATCTCAAAAACGATCAGTGATCGTTTTTCATGTCCACGTTGGAATCTCAAAAACGATCAGTGATCGTTTTTCATTTCTTCTGCAGAATCTCAAAAACGATCAGTGATCGTTTTTCATTTCTTCTGCAGAATCTCAAAAACGATCAGTGATCGTTTTTCATTTCTTCTGCAGAATCTCAAAACGATCAGTGATCGTTTTTCATGTCCACGTTGGAATCTCAAAAACGATCAGTGGTCGTTTTTCATTTCTTCTGCAGAATTTCAAAACGATCAGTGATCGTTTTTCATTTCTTCTGCAGAATCTCAAAAACGATCAGTGACCGTTTTTCATTTCTTCTGCAGAATCTCAAAAACGATCAGTGATCGTTTTTCATGTCCACGTTGGAATCTCAAAAACGATCAGTGATCGTTTTTCATTTCTTCTGCAGAATCTCAAAAACGATCAGTGATCGTTTTTCATTTCTTCTGCAGAATCTCAAAAACGATCAGTGATCGTTTTTTCATTTCTTCTGCAGAATCTCAAAAACGATCAGTGATCGTTTTCATGTCCACGTTGGAATCTCAAAAACGATCAGTGGTCGTTTTTCATTTCTTCTGCAGAATTTCAAAAACGATCAGTGATCGTTTTTCATTTCTTCTGCAGAATCTCAAAAACGATCAGTGACCGTTTTTCATTTCTTCTGCAGAATCTCAAAACGATCAGTGATCGTTTTTCATGTCCACGTTGGAATCTCAAAAACGATCAGTGATCGTTTTTCATTTCTTCTGCAGAATCTCAAAAACGATCAGTGATCGTTTTTCATTTCTTCTGCAGAATCTCAAAAACGATCAGTGATCGTTTTTTCATGTCCACGTTGGAATCTCAAAAACGATCAGTGGTCGTTTTTCATTTCTTCTGCAGAATTTCAAAAACGATCAGTGATCGTTTTTCATTTCTTCTGCAGAATCTCAAAAACGATCAGTGACCGTTTTTCATTTCTTCTGCAGAATCTCAAAAACGATCAGTGATCGTTTTTCATTTCTTCTGCAGAATCTCAAAAACGATCAGTGATCGTTTTTCATTTCTTCTGCAGAATCTCAAAAACGATCAGTGATCGTTTTTCATTTCTTCTGCAGAATCTCAAAACGATCAGTGATCGTTTTTCATTTTCTTCTGCAGAATCTCAAAAACGATCAGTGATCGTTTTCATTTCTTCTGCAGAATCTCAAAAACGATCAGTGATCGTTTTTCATTTCTTCTGCAGAATCTCAAAAACGATCAGTGATCGTTTTTCATTTCTTCTGCAGAATCTCAAAAACGATCAGTGATCGTTTTTCATTTCTTCTGCAGAATCTCAAAACGATCAGTGATTCCACGTTGGAATCTCAAAAACGATCAGTGATCGTTTTTCCTTTCTTCTGCAGAATCTCAAAAACGATCAGTGACCGTTTTTCATTTCTTCTGCAGAATCTCAAAAACGATCAGTGATCGTTTTTCCTTTCTTCTGCAGAATCTCAAAAACGATCAGTGACCGTTTTTCATTTCTTCTGCAGAATCTCAAAAACGATCAGTGACCGTTTTTCATTTCTTCTGCAGAATCTCAAAAACGATCAGTGATCGTTTTTCATTTCTTCTGCAGAATCTCAAAAACGATCAGTGATCGTTTTTCATTTCTTCTGCAGAATCTCAAAAACGATCAGTGATCGTTTTTCATTTCTTCTGCAGAATCTCAAAAACGATCAGTGATCGTTTTTCATTTCTTCTGAGAATCTCAAAAACGATCAGTGATCGTTTTTCATGTCCACGTTGGAATCTCAAAAACGATCAGTGATCGTTTTTCATTTCTTCTGAGAATCTCAAAAACGATCAGTGATCGTTTTTCATGTCCACGTTGGAATCTCAAAACGATCAGTGATCGTTTTTCATTTCTTCTGCAGAATCTCAAAAACGATCAGTGATCGTTTTTCATTTCTTCTGCAGAATCTCAAAAACGATCAGTGACCGTTTTTCATTTCTTCTGCAGAATCTCAAAAACGATCAGTGATCGTTTTTCATGTCCACGTTGGAATCTCAAAAACGATCAGTGATCGTTTTTCATTTCTTCTGCAGAATCTCAAAAACGATCAGTGATCGTTTTTCATTTCTTCTGCAGAATCTCAAAAACGATCAGTGATCGTTTTTCATTTCTTCTGCAGAATCTCAAAAACGATCAGTGATCGTTTTTCATGTCCACGTTGGAATCTCAAAAACGATCAGTGGTCGTTTTTCATTTCTTCTGCAGAATTTCAAAAACGATCAGTGGTCGTTTTTCATTTCTTCTGCAGAATTTCAAAAACGATCAGTGATCGTTTTTCATTTCTTCTGCAGAATCTCAAAAACGATCAGTGACCGTTTTTCATTTCTTCTGCAGAATCTCAAAAACGATCAGTGATCGTTTTTCATTTCTTCTGCAGAATCTCAAAAACGATCAGTGATCGTTTTTCATTTCTTCTGCAGAATCTCAAAAACGATCAGTGATCGTTTTTCATTTCTTCTGCAGAATCTCAAAACGATCAGTGATCGTTTTTCATTTCTTCTGCAGAATCTCAAAACGATCAGTGATCGTTTTTCATTTCTTCTGCAGAATCTCAAAAACGATCAGTGATCGTTTTTCATTTCTTCTGCAGAATCTCAAAAACGATCAGTGATCGTTTTTCATTTCTTCTGCAGAATCTCAAAAACGATCAGTGATCGTTTTTCATTTCTTCTGCAGAATCTCAAAACGATCAGTGATTCCACGTTGGAATCTCAAAAACGATCAGTGATCGTTTTTCCTTTCTTCTGCAGAATCTCAAAAACGATCAGTGACCGTTTTTCATTTCTTCTGCAGAATCTCAAAAACGATCAGTGATCGTTTTTCCTTTCTTCTGCAGAATCTCAAAAACGATCAGTGACCGTTTTTCATTTCTTCTGCAGAATCTCAAAAACGATCAGTGATTCCACGTTGGAATCTCAAAAACGATCAGTGACCGTTTTTCATTTCTTCTGCAGAATCTCAAAAACGATCGGTGATCGTTTTCATTTCTTCTGCAGAATCTCAAAAACGATCAGTGATCGTTTTTCATTTCTTCTGCAGAATCTCAAAAACGATCAGTGATCGTTTTTCATGTCCACGTTGGAATCTCAAAAACGATCAGTGATCGTTTTTCATTTCTTCTGCAGAATCTCAAAAACGATCAGTGATCGTTTTTTCATTTCTTCTGCAGAATCTCAAAAACGATCAGTGATCGTTTTTCATGTCCACGTTGGAATCTCAAAAACGATCAGTGATCGTTTTTCATTTCTTCTGCAGAATCTCAAAAACGATCAGTGATCGTTTTTCATTTCTTCTGCAGAATCTCAAAAACGATCAGTGATCGTTTTTCATTTCTTCTGCAGGATCTCAAAACGATCAGTGATCGTTTTTCATGTCCACGTTGGAATCTCAAAAACGATCAGTGGTCGTTTTTCATTTCTTCTGCAGAATTTCAAAAACGATCAGTGACCGTTTTTTCATTTCTTCTGCAGAATCTCAAAAACGATCAGTGATCGTTTTTCATTTCTTCTGCAGAATCTCAAAAACGATCAGTGATCGTTTTTCATGTCCACGTTGGAATCTCAAAAACGATCAGTGGTCGTTTTTCATTTCTTCTGCAGAATTTCAAAAACGATCAGTGACCGTTTTTCATTTCTTCTGCAGAATCTCAAAAACGATCAGTGATCGTTTTTCATTTCTTCTGCAGAATCTCAAAAACGATCAGTGATCGTTTTTCATTTCTTCTGCAGAATCTCAAAAACGATCATTGATCGTTTTTCATTTCTTCTGCAGAATCTCAAAAACGATCAGTGATCGTTTTTCATTTCTTCTGCAGAATCTCAAAAACGATCAGTGATCGTTTTTCATTTCTTCTGCAGAATCTCAAAAACGATCAGTGATCGTTTTTCATGTCCACGTTGGAATCTCAAAAACGATCAGTGATCGTTTTTCATTTCTTCTGCAGAATCTCAAAAACGATCAGTGATCGTTTTTTCATTTCTTCTGCAGAATCTCAAAAACGATCAGTGATCGTTTTTCATTTCTTCTGCAGGATCTCAAAACGATCAGTGATCGTTTTTCATGTCCACGTTGGAATCTCAAAAACGATCAGTGATCGTTTTTCATTTCTTCTGCAGAATTTCAAAAACGATCAGTGACCGTTTTTCATTTCTTCTGCAGAATCTCAAAACGATCAGTGATCGTTTTTCATTTCTTCTGCAGAATCTCAAAAACGATCAGTGATCGTTTTTCATTTCTTCTGCAGAATCTCAAAACGATCAGTGATCGTTTTTCATTTCTTCTGCAGAATCTCAAAAACGATCAGTGATCGTTTTTCATTTCTTCTGCAGAATCTCAAAAACGATCAGTGATCGTTTTTCATTTCTTCTGCAGAATCTCAAAAACGATCAGTGATCGTTTTTCATGTCCACGTTGGAATCTCAAAAACGATCAGTGATCGTTTTTCATTTCTTCTGCAGAATCTCAAAAACGATCAGTGATCGTTTTTCATTTCTTCTGCAGAATCTCAAAAACGATCAGTGATCGTTTTTCATTTCTTCTGCAGAATCTCAAAAACGATCAGTGATCGTTTTTCATGTCCACGTTGGAATCTCAAAAACGATCAGTGATCGTTTTTCATTTCTTCTGCAGAATCTCAAAAACGATCAGTGACCGTTTTTCATTTCTTCTGCAGAATCTCAAAAACGATCAGTGATCGTTTTTCATTTCTTCTGCAGAATCTCAAAAACGATCAGTGATCGTTTTTCATTTCTTCTGCAGAATCTCAAAAACGATCAGTGATCGTTTTTCATTTCTTCTGCAGAATCTCAAAAACGATCAGTGATCGTTTTTCATTTCTTCTGCAGAATCTCAAAACGATCAGTGATCGTTTTTCATTTCTTCTGCAGAATCTCAAAAACGATCAGTGATCGTTTTTCATTTCTTCTGCAGAATCTCAAAAACGATCAGTGATCGTTTTTCATGTCCACGTTGGAATCTCAAAACGATCAGTGATCGTTTTTCATTTCTTCTGCAGAATCTCAAAACGATCAGTGACCGTTTTTCATTTCTTCTGCAGAATCTCAAAAACGATCAGTGATCGTTTTTCATTTCTTCTGCAGAATCTCAAAAACGATCAGTGATCGTTTTTCATGTCCACGTTGGAATCTCAAAAACGATCAGTGATCGTTTTTCATTTCTTCTGCAGAATCTCAAAAACGATCAGTGATCGTTTTTCATTTCTTCTGCAGAATCTCAAAAACGATCAGTGACCGTTTTTCATTTCTTCTGCAGAATCTCAAAAACGATCAGTGATCGTTTTTCATGTCCACGTTGGAATCTCAAAAACGATCAGTGATCGTTTTTCATTTCTTCTGCAGAATCTCAAAAACGATCAGTGATCGTTTTTCATTTCTTCTGCAGAATCTCAAAAACGATCAGTGATCGTTTTTCATTTCTTCTGCAGAATCTCAAAAACGATCAGTGATCGTTTTTCATGTCCACGTTGGAATCTCAAAAACGATCAGTGATCGTTTTTCATTTCTTCTGCAGAATCTCAAAAACGATCAGTGATCGTTTTTCATTTCTCCTGCAGAATCTCAAAAACGATCAGTGATCGTTTTTCATTTCTTCTGCAGAATCTCAAAAACGATCAGTGATCGTTTTTCATGTCCACGTTGGAATCTCAAAAACGATCAGTGATCGTTTTTCATTTCTTCTGCAGAATCTCAAAACGATCAGTGATCGTTTTTCATTTCTTCTGCAGAATCTCAAAACGATCAGTGATCGTTTTTCATTTCTTCTGCAGAATCTCAAAAACGATCAGTGATCGTTTTTCATGTCCACGTTGGAATCTCAAAAACGATCAGTGATCGTTTTTCATTTCTTCTGCAGAATCTCAAAAACGATCAGTGATCGTTTTCATGTCCACGTTGGAATCTCAAAAACGATCAGTGACCGTTTTTCATTTCTTCTGCAGAATCTCAAAAACGATCAGTGATCGTTTTTCATTTCTTCTGCAGAATCTCAAAAACGATCAGTGATCGTTTTTCATGTCCACGTTGGAATCTCAAAAACGATCAGTGATCGTTTTTCATTTCTTCTGCAGAATCTCAAAAACGATCAGTGATCGTTTTTCATGTCCACGTTGGAATCTCAAAAATGATCAGTGATCGTTTTTCATTTCTTCTGCAGAATCTCAAAAACGATCAGTGATCGTTTTTCATTTCTTCTGCAGAATCTCAAAAACGATCAGTGATCGTTTTTCATTTCTTCTGCAGAATCTCAAAAACGATCAGTGATCGTTTTTCATTTCTTCTGCAGAATCTCAAAAACGATCAGTGACCGTTTTTCATTTCTTCTGCAGAATCTCAAAAACGATCAGTGATCGTTTTTCATTTCTTCTGCAGAATCTCAAAAACGATCAGTGATCGTTTTTCATGTCCACGTTGGAATCTCAAAAACGATCAGTGATCGTTTTTCATTTCTTCTGCAGAATCTCAAAACGATCAGTGATCGTTTTTCATTTCTTCTGCAGAATCTCAAAAACGATCAGTGATCGTTTTTCATTTCTTCTGCAGAATCTCAAAAACGATCAGTGACCGTTTTTCATTTCTTCTGCAGAATCTCAAAAACTATCAGTGATCGTTTTTCATGTCCACGTTGGAATCTCAAAAACGATCAGTGATCGTTTTTCATTTCTTCTGCAGAATTTCAAAAACGATCAGTGATCTTTTTCATTTCTTCTGCAGAATCTCAGAAACGATCAGTGACCGTTTTTCATTTCTTCTGCAGAATCTCAAAAACGATCAGTGATCGTTTTTCATGTCCACGTTGGAATCTCAAAAACGATCAGTGATCGTTTTTCATTTCTTCTGCAGAATCTCAAAAACGATCAGTGATCGTTTTTCATGTCCACGTTGGAATCTCAAAAACGATCAGTGATCGTTTTTCATTTCTTCTGCAGAATCTCAAAAACGATCAGTGATCGTTTTTCATTTCTTCTGCAGAATCTCAAAAACGATCAGTGACCGTTTTTCATTTCTTCTGCAGAATCTCAAAAACGATCAGTGATCGTTTTTCATGTCCACGTTGGAATCTCAAAAACGATCAGTGATCGTTTTTCATTTCTTCTGCAGAATTTCAAAAACGATCAGTGATCTTTTTCATTTCTTCTGCAGAATCTCAGAAACGATCAGTGACCGTTTTTCATTTCTTCTGCAGAATCTCAAAAACGATCAGTGATCGTTTTTCATGTCCACGTTGGAATCTCAAAAACGATCAGTGATCGTTTTTCATTTCTTCTGCAGAATCTCAAAAACGATCAGTGATCGTTTTTCATGTCCACGTTGGAATCTCAAAAACGATCAGTGATCGTTTTTCATTTCTTCTGCAGAATCTCAAAAACGATCAGTGACCGTTTTTCATTTCTTCTGCAGAATCTCAAAAACGATCAGTGATCGTTTTTCATTTCTTCTGCAGAATCTCAAAAACGATCAGTGATCGTTTTTCATTTCTTTTGCAGAATCTCAAAAACGATCAGTGATTCCACGTTGGAATCTCAAAAACGATTAGTGATCGTTTTTCATTTCTTCTGCAGAATCTCAAAAACGATCAGTGACCGTTTTTCATTTCTTCTGCAGAATCTCAAAAACGATCAGTGATCGTTTTTCATTTCTTCTGCAGAATCTCAAAAACGATCAGTGATCGTTTTTCATTTCTTCTGCAGAATCTCAAAAACGATCAGTGATCGTTTTTCATTTCTTCTGCAGAATCTCAAAAACGATCAGTGACCGTTTTTCATTTCTTCTGCAGAATCTCAAAAACGATCAGTGATTCCACGTTGGAATCTCAAAAACGATCAGTGATCGTTTTTCATTTCTTCTGCAGAATCTCAAAAACGATCAGTGACCGTTTTTCATTTCTTCTGCAGAATCTCAAAAACGATCAGTGATTCCACGTTGGAATCTCAAAAACGATCAGTGATCGTTTTTCATTTCTTCTGCAGAATCTCAAAAACGATCAGTGACCGTTTTTCATTTCTTCTGCAGAATCTCAAAAACGATCAGTGATCGTTTTTCATTTCTTCTGCAGAATCTCAAAAACGATCAGTGACCGTTTTTCATTTCTTCTGCAGAATCTCAAAAACGATCAGTGATCGTTTTTCATTTCTTCTGCAGAATCTCAAAAACGATCAGTGATTCCACGTTGGAATCTCAAAAACGATCAGTGATCGTTTTTCATTTCTTCTGCAGAATCTCAAAAACGATCAGTGATCGTTTTTCATTTCTTCTGCAGAATCTCAAAAACGATCAGTGATCGTTTTTCATTTCTTCTGCAGAATCTCAAAAACGATCAGTGATTCCACGTTGGAATCTCAAAAACGATCAGTGATCGTTTTTCATTTCTTCTGCAGAATCTCAAAAACGATCAGTGACCGTTTTTCATTTCTTCTGCAGAATCTCAAAAACTGTTGTGGAATCCATTGATTCCACAAGTCGTTTAGTAACAGAAGTAACCCAAACACAGTAATAAATATATATCAGACCAATACCATTCACAGAGCAAAAGCTCTCCCCTTTTAAACCCCCCTTTTCAGATTCCCCGTCGTAGCTTTCCCCGGATTCGCCTTCTGCTGTTTCCCTCTCGACTGGTCGACTGCATTCGCGCCCCGTTGAGACATCGTTTTCTCTGGCGTCTCCTCTCTCTCGCTGTGCGGCCGGAGGGAGTTTCGAAGACGGGCGGTGGACGGATTGCAGCGTTTTTCTTTACCAATGCTTTGTCCCCTTTTTTAACCTTTTCTTCACCCTTTTTTAGTTTTCCCTCGTCTCCTTAATATGATTTACACCATTTTCGTCCCCTCGCTCAACTAGAAAAGCTCACAAAGTCCGTCAAAAACGATGGCATTTAAGTCCCCCCTATTTCACTTAGAATTTCACCTATATTCAAAAGACTTCATTATAGCCTTATTGATTAAACATAATAAATAATATTTCACCCATCCTCCCTGTGTTCTCTCTTCGTGTTATTCAGATTCTCTTCGTTTACTTCAGATTTCTTCATTCCAAAGTTAGGCCTAAAATACTTTATAATTACTCCCGCCTCGTCGTTCACACTTCCTCATCTCCATCTTATTCGACTCCTTGTCCTTCTGTCGTCGTCTATTTCTCTTCATTCGCTCCACCCTGTCGCTTAGTTTCCCCTGTCCTCTCTATTTCTCTCTCACCACACGCTCTCTCGCTAGATGTCTTCCATATCAACGTCGTGTCTCCTAAAGGGTAAATTTCCTCCCTTTAGTAGCCACAACATTGGTGCATCTCCATAACACGAACCCGAAATTATCAGAATCCCAATCAATACAGAATCCCAATCATCATCAGTAGACACGTCAGAGTCCGAATCTGCCTCTGAAACAGAAAACGAATCAGAAGAAGACGAGGTCATCACCACCACATCAGAATCAACAACACAAGAAACCTTCTCATTACTCAGTCGCTACGACGACTATTCACCAAACGACGACACGGTAACCATCAATCACATCGTCGAAACGCTACAAAATAAAACATTCAAACCAACTAGACTAGAATCCACATCATCAGACATAAAATTACCATTCACACTCTTATCCACACCTAACAACAACAAAATCCTAGCGCTGGTAGATACAGGAGCAGCGATCTCCCTTATCTCTGACAAGACTGCAGAAAGACTCGGACTGAAAGTAGTCCAAACCATCCAACTGTCGTTGACAGGAGTAACAGGGTCATCGTGCGAACCGTGCAAAATCTATCAGATCAGCTTCGTCGGCGAATCCATCGAATTCCACACCTACGTAGCAGGAATTCCAAATCTAGCAAAAACAATATATCGTACTCCAAAGTTCTCCAAAAAGGACAAAGAAACTTTAAGAAACTTGAAAATCAACCACAAAACCATTACCCCAGACGAAACCTACAACAACAGTCGAATGGAAATGATACTCGGTAACGACATCCTTCCTCACTTCATCCGTGGATCCCAACGAATCTGTCTCCCATCCGGTAAATACTTAGAAATCGGACCATTCGCTAATATCACATTCCCATCCGGTAAACATTGTCCCGTAATGGACCAAAAGATGACTCCAAATGGAACAGCAACTCTAGAAGACCCACATCCACCGTCCGTCAATGTTCTTATGTCCCAAAAATACGGAACAGATAGTGACGACGAACTGTCCCATCTCATTCTGCAACTTTGGTTGACAGAAAATTGCGGCATCGAATCAGCAACACTGCTAGAATCGGAATATCTGTCACAAGAATACTTAATCCAATTGTTCGAAAAGGAGATAGTCGTCGGAGAAGACGGATTCCTATACGTGGCACTCCCGTGGAACGGTAAACAGGACCGAATGGGAAACAACAAAAACCTCGCCTACAAAAGACTAACTACTCTCATCGAGAAACTAAGAAGGAATCCGGAACTCTTAAAAGCGTACAATAAAATTATTGAGGCTCAGCTCGCAGCCGGAATCATCGAAATCGTCACTCCCGAAATGAAACACGACGGCCCGGAATACTTCGCACCGCAAAATGCGGTATTCAAAGAAAACTCGACAAACACAAAAGTCCGAATTGTCGGAGATTCGAGTTCGAAGCAACGAGATACACTTTCGTTAAATGAATGTCTCCACGAGGGACCGAATCTCCTGAAAACTGCTCCAGGAATCATACTACGCCACCGTACCAAAAAACATCCCACTGTAGGTGATATAGCAAAAGCCTTCCATCAAATCCGATTACAGGAAAAAGACAGAAATGTCACCAAGTGGATGTGGATCAGAGACATCAATAAACCACCCTCCGGAGATAACCTGGTAGAGTATAGATTTACCAGGATACCTTTCGGAATGAAATGCTCACCATTTCTTTTGGCCGCTACAATTCGGCATTACCTGCTTCTAGCAGCCACCGTTCTCAGCAAGGAAATCCATCAAAACCTGTACGTCGATAACATTATGGTAACAACAAATGAGCCAGAAGAAATACTCCCAAAAATTCTCGCTGTACAAGAACAGTTCAGAAAAATGGGAATGTACGTGCGCGAGATAGCGACTAATCACCCACCAACTATGAAACAAATCCCAGAAGCGGACCGAGCCGAATCCCATTTGGTCAAGTTCTTGGGATACGTCTGGAACACAGAGATCGACTCGATCAAAATACTCATTCCAGAGGCTCCAGAAAAGAACATGACAAAGAAAGAAGTGGCTTCCTTTCTAGCCAAACTCTACGATCCCATGGGATACACCGCTCCACTACAAGTTCGAATTAAGCGATTTGTACAACTCATCTGGAATGACGGACTTGACTGGAAAGAAAAACTATCCGACAAACTCTATACAGAATGGCTAAAGGTCAAAGACCAATATAAACACAGAGCAATCGAAATTCCGAGACAACTCAGAAGCCAGTATACTCCAAATCAGAGACCAGAAATGGCAGTGTTCTGCGATGCGTCAAGTCACACGTACGGAAATGCAATATACCTGCTATACAAAATGGCGGACGGAACAGTGGAATCCAATCTAATCGGAGCCAAATCAAAAGTAAGACCCAGTAATGGATCTGAATGGACTATTCCAAGACTAGAAACGCTAGCTGTGGAAATCGGAATGAGACACGCCCAGAGCCTCATCAAAGAGCTTACAGACGAAGACAAACCAACAAGGTTAGATGTATTTAGTGACTCGACGATCGCACTATCATGGATTCTTACAAAAGAACAAAAAAAGCAATGGGTGAATAACAGAGTAACCTCCGTGCATAAGATCGAAGCAGAGCTTAGAGCAATTGACATCGATGTATCCTTTCATCACGTTGCATCCGAACAGAATCCTGCAGATCTTGCCACACGAGGCATGAGTTCAACAGAACTCACAGAATCTCGAATGTGGTTCTACGGACCAGAACTATTAAAAGAAAATAGAGAGAACTGGAACACTCAGCTAGAAGGCGAATTACAATACTCGACAGACGAAGAAGATCTCTTTGAAAGAGAACTGAAACCAGCACCAAAGAACAAGAACATCAGACGAAAAAAGAAGGAAGCATTCACCCAGAATCTCGTCATGGCAGAAGTGGATGTATTTTCGGTATCCTGTCAAAAAATAAAAAACAAGACAGTACCAAACAACTACAAGTCGTTCGTACCTTACGAGTACACAAACTCCCTCAACTCCCTCACAAATATCATAAACGCCATCCTGAAATTCATCACGAAAACTGGAAAAAACAGGAAGCCAAGCCACCCAATCCTCAGTGCATACCAAGAATGCGATAAAATTGAGAATGAAACGGAAAGAGAAGTCCAAAGACGACTAATCGCAAGACTAGCTATCTTCCAAGAACATTATAACGAAGCCGATAGCAACAACTGGAAATTCAAGGATAACCTGAAACCTTTCCAGTCAAAAGATGGCTTATGGAGAACCCAGAGACACTTCTCTTCACCGAATATCCCTATGGAAACCAGCCAACCCATCCTGATCCATTCTGAGCATAAACTGGCTACACTACTAGCTCAAGAAATCCACGTACAGAATACACATCTACCGACTCAGTATCTACAAATGGCAATCAGAACCAAATACTGGATCAAAGCTGATGGAAGATTAGCAAGGTCGATCATCTCCAAATGTGTAGCCTGTAAAAAGGTAAAAGGCCTTCCCTTTCAATACCCATACACAACTACACTCAACAACAACAGAACAGTTCCATCCACCCCCTTCTCTAAAGTAGGAATCGACTTCTTTGGTCCATTACGGTACAAAGTGTCACAGTTCGATACACAAGAGAAAGCCTACGCTATCGTCTACACATGCCTTACAACAAGATGCACACACCTCGAACTGTGCGCTGACAGCTCAACTAAGAGCTACATCGGAGCCCTCAAAGCCATTTTTGGCCAACGAGGCGTGCCGCGTTATCTCTATTCAGATAACGCTCAAACATTCAAACTCGGCCAATCTATTCTCGAGAAAGATATGCGAGACTACTCAGCGGATCCAAACATGATCTGTTTCTTAGCTCAACACGACATCAACTTCAAACACATCACACCCCTCGCACCCTGGATGGGTGGAATCTATGAACGAGTAGTGGGAATCGCAAAAAGCCAATTCAGAAAAGTACTGGGAAAACTCACCTACACATTCCCAGAACTCCACTACACGCTGAAAAGAGTCGAAGGAGTCATTAACTCACGTCCACTCATCAGGAATCCGTCTGATAAAGACGACGTCCCTGTTCTACGTCCGATCGACTTTCTACTCCCATCCGTTCTCATCGACGTTCCAAATGACACCGATAATAATGCCGGAGATCCAAGCTATAATCCAACCATATCCACCACAGAATCTGAAACCCGTCAACACCTGATGAAACTAGACGAGACTCTGAACAAGTTATGGAACATCTGGTCATCATCTTATCTTCTACTTCTTCGTGAAAATGCGAAGAAAACGAACAGATACAGTATCACCCCGCCAAAGGTTGGGCAACTCGTTCTCATAAACGAAGAACTCATCCCAAGACACAGATGGCCTCTCGGTCGAATTACAGCCGTAAAAGGCGAACACCCCAATATTCGATCAGTCACGGTGTCTGTAAATGGATCCAGCAAAGAAAGAGCTGTCAACCAGCTGATTCCATTAGAAATCGAGGACGACACAGACATTCACGCAGAACACACCACCCCCCAAGACTCCACAAGACCCAGCCGTCAAGTCGGCAATTTCCGCACAGTCCAAACCCACTCGAATCATGCCTTCAAGAAAAGCAAAGGAAGGACTGAAGAACTACGGCAATGACTTGAGTTCCGACTAAGTACCTTCCTCGGAATTTCGCCCGGGGGGGGAGTGTTGTGGAATCCATTGATTCCACAAGTCGTTTAGTAACAGAAGTAACCCAAACACAGTAATGAATATATATCAGACCAATACCATTCACAGAGCAAAAGCTCTCCCCTTTTAAACCCCCCTTTTCAGATTCCCCGTCGTAGCTTTCCCCGGATTCGCCTTCTGCTGTTTCCCTCTCGACTGGTCGACTGCATTCGCGCCCCGTTGAGACATCGTTTTCTCTGGCGTCTCCTCTCTCTCGCTGTGCGGCCGGAGGGAGTTTCGAAGACGGGCGGTGGACGTTTTTGCAGCGTTTTTCTTTACCAATGCTTTGTCCCCTTTTTTTTAACCTTTTCTTCACCCTTTTTTAGTTTTCCCTCGTCTCCTCAATATGATTTACACCATTTTCGTCCCTCAGTTATCTATTTCTATCTCTTAGGACAGAAACAGACTTTGAGAACTAAGAACACACTAAACTCACAACAAATACCTTTTATTGAGTTTCGCAAAAACGAGAACTTAGAACTGATTTAATCATTCAAGAAGAGTTCATATTTGACCTTTTGACGTGGCTTGGGTCATCCGGATTCCACGTTCCTTCTCTCCTTTGATTTCTTCTCTTCCAATGGGTTTCGTGGCTGAAGAACCTAGGCGAAGCCACTTCCCCCTCCTCTCGGCGATCGGGCGTCCTTTTCCGAAGACTCTCTCCAATCCAAATTGTGGTATCCTGTCCGAGTGTTTCATCCTTCTTCAGCTGACATCCAGTTGAATTATTCGGCAACGCCATCCGCAGATACTGTCGAAGACCGTCCAGCGACTTCTGATTCCACTTCTCCAAGATGAGTGGTATTTTGTGCTTTCCAACTGGCATCAGCGGATCCACCACCTCCACGTTGACTGACTTCTCCATCCATATTTTCCACTTTTCGGTCACTTTGGCGACGTCCCCAAATTCACATTGTAGACTTCTCGGCATCATCCAGACTTTCTCCACTTCCTTCGCAACTGATTTTACGAACTCAACTCTCTCGCTGTTCTCATCCTCCTTATCAGTGTACTCAACAAGCACCACTGCCTCCTTCACTTCTCCCCAATCGAACTTCTGAGTCCACCCCGTTATCGTCTTATTACGATACTCGAGAACACCTGGCCCCCTCGCCTCCAATCTAGGTCCGATGACCGCAACACTCGCCCGAATCTTCACCTTCTTTCTTTCCTTCTCCCCTTCCGACTTGAACACCTCTCCCACGTCACCCGTGCTTGCACTTCTCCCCCTCTCTTCACGCACGGCAACGCTCTTGCACTGTATCTCCGATACCTCCGTCGGAACCTTCCGAAGTTTCTCTCCTGGTCTCTCCAGTTTCTTCTCACCTCCAATGAACTGTACTTCTGCCGAGTTCTCTTCGGCATTCACCAAACCATATGGATCTTTCCATTTCAGCTCAACGCCAATGCTCTCAAAAGCATTAGTTCCTATCAGTATTTTCTCCACCCAATTGTCAACCAACTGGAAAACTACTCTCACTTTCCGTCCTCTGACCACCATGGGAATTTTGATCTGCATTCTGACTCTCATCTTAGAGTTTGACGCATTCAAAACTGTGAATGTCGGCTTTCCGAACACTTCAACTTCCTTTTCCCAGTCACGACACCCCGCCTTCAACCTCTCATAAGCAGTAGTCGATATCACCGATACGACTGCCCCACTATCAATGACAACCCGTCTCCGTTGTCCCAACATCTCCACCATTTCCACGGTTTCCACCCCAGCATTCTCGACAGTCCCCTCCTGGATCTGCACTTTATCGACTCTTTTCGATACACATTGCCAGGAACCATGTCCGATTCCTCCACAAGTGAAGCATTTCATTTTCGCTCCACTATCTCTTCTCTCCCCTACAGTTTTCCTGTCACCATCGTTACTACCTTCAGGCGACCGACGACCAACACTGTTTCCCTGATCTCCCAATCTCCCCATTCTCTCTTTTTGCTTCCTCAGTTTCTCATTCTCCCTCTGGAGTACAATATCCTTCAACTGGTCATACTGCGCCGCCAGTGGCAACTCCAACCGTTTAGCTACAAGCACCGACTGCAGCATGTCATCATCCTCCGTAGCTCTCATCAACTTTGTCGTTCTCATCTGCGACAACGTCGCTTTCTCGACCTCGGGATACGCTTTTTTTCGACCACTTCTCTACCTCCACCAGGTATTCCCAGAACTTCTGTCCCGGAGCCCTCTGAAGGCGATCGAATTCATGCAAGGCCTCAGCCTTCGCATCCCCCTGTCTCTTCCGGAGTTTTCTCTCAAACTCCACAAACAACTCAGCAATCGGCCTCTCCTGCCTATCTCCCAGTGACTTGAACAACGACTTCGCTGCCCCCTTCAAGTATCTCTCCTCCAATATGGCTACTAGCTCATAATCCTCATCCGTAACCTGCTGGTACTTCAGCAAGAACGCTCTCTTGAACTCCTTGAAGTCCCCAGTACCGTCAAACGTTTTTGGCTCTGGCAACGCCGACGCCTTCATCATTCTCCCCATAGATGCCACCATTCCCATCATAACCTCGTTCCCCGCGCTATACCTGGAACTTCTGCCACTCTTCCAATCTTCACCCCAACTTCTTTCACTATCCGAGTATTCTCCACGCCTGCCATGCATCGAGAATTCGTCATCCGAATCCCTTGAGGACCACTTTCTGACCACCTCCAACCTCGAGGGCACCGGAACTTCCTTAGTATCACGGGCCTGCCCAGCCTTCTTAGGCTCACCTTCCTGCTTTCTGAGCAGTCCTCTCAACTCGCTACTTGCCTCACGCTCCTCCTTTAGCGTCTTTTTGTACTTCGAGACAGCCTCCTCAGCCAATCTCTTCTCCTCTTTCAGCTTGTTCAATTCTCTAAACAACGTCTCTCTCTCCTCATTCCAAGCATCTTGTAACAATGCCAACTCATCCTGGGCCTTGTTGGCATTCTCCACGATGCCACCTGGCACCATTTCTACGCCTTTCTCACAGAGTTCACGCAACTCTTCTACCGTTTCCACTCCATTTTCCCTCATTACTCCAATAATCTCTAGCGGCCATCTCTCTCCGCCAAGCTCTTCAAATCGTTCTCGCAACTCCTGACAGTACTTTTTCACCGGCTCTACAAGCACTTCTGACTGTCTCTCATTGCCTTTGCACGCCGCCATGAGTGCCTCATACATATCACTCTCCATACGACCCGAAGACTCCAAAAAGTCAGTGAATCCCTTCACCAACTTGCGTCTCTCCTTCAGTCTCACCTCGTTCATTTGGACAGCCCATGACTTCTCGGAAGAAGTAACACTCGAGCTTCTCTTTTTAGTTCTCTCCGTACTGAACGACATCACCGTTTCTCACCACCGTCTCACCAATATCACACCAAAGTATCTCACCACGGTCTCACCGTTTCTATTTGTCCGACTCTTCGATCTTCGATCTCCGAGACAGGAACAGCAACGTTCGCTGATATTTAGTCAACGAGAGGTTTTTTTCTCTCAAAACGAATTCGAATTGAGAAATAGTTCTAATAGCGAAGGAGCTCGGATCAGGTCTTATCACCTTCACCAGCGTCTGACTTCTACTACTACAACTAATTTGGTTTCGGCCCCCAAGTTATCTATTTCTATCTCTTAGGACAGAAACAGACTTTGAGAACTAAGAACACACTAAACTCACAACAAATACCTTTTATTGAGTTTCGCAAAAACGAGAACTTAGAACTGATTTAATCATTCAAGAAGAGTTCATATTTGACCTTTTGACGTGGCTTGGGTCATCCGGATTCCACGTTCCTTCTCTCCTTTGATTCTTCTCTTCCAATGGGTTTCGTGGCTGAAGAACCTAGGCGAAGCCACTCCTCGCTCAACTAGAAAAGCTCACAAAGTCCGTCAAAAACGATGGCATTTAAGTTCCCCCTATTTCACTTAGAATTTCACCTATATTCAAAGGACTTCATTATAGTCTTATTGATTAAACATAATAAATCTTTAATACACCCAATCTCTTGTTCTCTCATTTCAGATTCCTTCCGTTGTTTACACTTCTTCTCTTACAGTTTAGGCATTCAAAATATACATCTTTTATTCCAATTTATTCTACATTATCCTCTCTATTCTGTCTTCGTCGACTCCTCGGTATGTCCTCCTCGTCTCCTTCTCGTTTACCTTCCGTTCGGTCTCTCCTTGTGTTCCTTTCGTCTATATTACTCTCGTCTCTCTTACTCTCTCTCACTAGTAATCTACCATACCTGATTTGTAATTAGTAAGGGATATATACTTTACTTGCTAGTTGCAACGCTAGTTTGCGAGAATATCCTTTATATCTTTTTGGTTTAAAAGATAATGAAACGAACTAAAAAGAATCTTACAAAACATAAAATTTGCTACAAAATAATGGAAAACTCATTCAAATATCGTTCGATACAAATCATATACAGTCAACAGAACGTCGAAAGACAACTTTCGGATAGATTTGGGTCAAAAACGAGAATATCCTTTATATCTTTTTTGGTTAAAAAGATAATGAAACGAACTAAAAAGAATCTTACAAAACATAAAATTTGCTACAAAATACTGGAAAACTCATTACAATATCGTTCGATACAAATATATCTAGTCAACAGAACGTCGAAAGGCAACTTTCGGATAGATTGGGTCAAAAACGAGAATATCCTTTATATCTTTTTGGTTTAAAAGATAATGAAACAAACTAAAAAGAATCTTACAAAACATGAAAATTGCTACAAATACTGGGTAACTCCTTACAATATCGTTCGATACAAATTATATAGAGTCAACAGAACGTCGAAAGGCAACTTTCGGATAGATTTGGGTCTAAAACGAGAATATCATTATAACTTTTTTGGTTTGAAAGATAATGAAACAAACTAAAAAGAATCTTACAGAACATAAAATTTGCTACAAAATACTGGGTAACTCCTTACAATCTCGTTCGATACAAATTATATAGAGTCAACAGAACGTCGAAAGGCAACTTTCGGATAGATTTGGGTCTAAAACGAGAATATCATTATAACTTTTTGGGTTTGAAAGATAATGAAACAAACTAAAAAGAATCTTACAGAGCATAAAATTTGCTACAAAATACTGGGTAACTCCTTACAATATCGTTCGATACAAATTATATAAGAGTCAACAGACGTCGAAAGGCAACTTTCGGATAGATTTGGGTCTAAAACGAGAATATCATTTATAACTTTTTGGTTTGAAAGATAATGAAACACACTAAAAAGAATCTTACAAAGCATAAAATTTGCTGACATTTTCTGAATACATGTTCCGAAGTACTCGAAAATGTCTGTCGGACATTTCTGAATACATGTTCCGAAGTATTCGAAATGTCTGTCGGACATTTTCTGAATACATGTTCCGAAGTAACTCGAAAATGTCTGTCGGACATTCTCTGAATACATGTTCCGAAGTACTCGAAAATGTCTGTCGGACATTTTCTGAATACATGTTCCGAAGTATTCGAAAATGTCTGTCGGACATTTTCTGAATACATGTTCCGAAGTATTCGAAATGTCTGTCGGACATTTCTGAATACATGTTCCGAAGTACTCGAAAATGTCTGTCGGACATTTTCTGAATACATTTTTTGAAGTACTCGAAAATGTCTGTCGGACATTTTCTGAATACATGTTCCGAAGTACTCGAAAATGTCTGTCGGACATTTTCTGAATACATGTTCCGAAGTATTCGAAAATGTCTGTCGGACATTTTCTGAATACATTTTTTGAAGTACTCGAAAATGTCTGTCGGACATTTCTGAATACATTTTTTGAAGTACTCGAAAATGTCTGTCGGACATTTTCTGAATACATGTTCCGAAGTATTCGAAAATGTCTGTCGGACATTTTCTGAATACATGTTCCGAAGTACTCGAAAATGTCTGTCGGACATTTTCTGAATACATGTTCCGAAGTATTCGAAAATGTCTGTCGGACATTTTCTGAATAATGTTCCGAAGTATTCGAAAATGTCTGTCGGACATTTTCTGAATACATGTTCCGAAGTACTCGAAAATGTCTGTCGGACATTTTCTGAATACATGTTCCGAAGTATTCGAAAATGTCTGTCGGACATTTTCTGAATACATGTTCCGAAGTACTCGAAAATGTCTGTCGGAATTTCTGAATACATGTTCCGAAGTACTCGAAAATGTCTGTCGGACATTTTCTGAATACATGTTCCGAAGTATTCGAAAATGTCTGTCGGACATTTTCTGAATACATTTTTTGAAGTACTCGAAAATGTCTGTCGGACATTTTCGAATACATGTTCCGAAGTACTCGAAAATGTCTGTCGGACATTTTCTGAATACATGTTCCGAAGTATTCGAAAATGTCTGTCGGACATTTTCTGAATACATTTTTTGAAGTACTCGAAAATGTCTGTCGGACATTTTCTGAATAGATGTTCCGAAGTACTCGAAAATGTCTGTCGGACATTTTCTGAATACATGTTCCGAAGTATTCGAAAATGTCTGTCGGACATTTTCTGAATACATGTTCCGAAGTATTCGAAAATGTCTGCCGGACATTTTCTGAATACATTTTTGAAGTACTCGAAAATGTCTGTCGGACATTTTCTGAATACATGTTCCGAAGTACTCGAAAATGTCTGTCGGACATTTTCTGAATACATGTTCCGAAGTATTCGAAAATGTCTGTCGGACATTTTCTGAATACATGTTCCGAAGTATTCGAAAATGTCTGTCGGACATTTTCTGAATACATGTTCCGAAGTACTCGAAAATGTCTGTCGGACATTTTCTGAATACATGTTCCGAAGTACTCGAAAATGTCTGTCGGACATTTTCTGAATACATGTTCCGAAGTATTCGAAAATGTCTGTCGGACATTTTCTGAATACATGTTCCGAAGTACTCGAAAATGTCTGTCGGACATTTTCTGAATACATTTTTTGAAGTACTCGAAAATGTCTGTCGGACATTTTCTGAATACATGTTCCGAAGTATTCGAAAATGTCTGTCGGACATTTTCTGAATACATGTTCCGAAGTATTCGAAAATGTCTGTCGGACATTTTCTGAATACATGTTCCGAAGTATTCGAAAATGTCTGTCGGACATTTTCTGAATACATTTTTTGAAGTACTCGAAAATGTCTGTCGGACATTTTCTGAATACATTTTTTGAAGTACTCGAAAATGTCTGTCGGACATTTTCTGAATACATTTTTTGAAGTATTCGAAAATGTCTGTCGGACATTTTCTGAATACATTTTTTGAAGTGCTCGAAAATGTCTGTCGGACATTTTCTGAATACATGTTCCGAAGTACTCGAAAATGTCTGTCGGACATTTTCTGAATACATTTTTTGAAGTACTCGAAAATGTCTGTCGGACATTTTCTGAATACATTTTTTGAAGTGCTCGAAAATGTCTGTCGGACATTTTCTGAATACATGTTCCGAAGTACTCGAAAATGTCTGTCGGACATTTTCTGAATACATGTTCCGAAGTATTCG
>NW_026526048.1:0-6401 GCF_010183535.1 Caenorhabditis remanei
AAGGAGGTTAGTCGCCGTTAGGCGACGTGAACCGACTGGTCTCTAAATATTTTCCATTTTTTATTATTACTTGACAGAATTCTTTCAATAAACTACAGTAACCCAGAAGTGTTTCTATGTTCGGGAGAGTATGATGAGTATTCAGAACTCTACTCACGGTAGCAACAAAAATACGTATATGGGCTCTAGAATACAGTGATAACTCATCACTATCGAGTCAAAATGGACCACTATTACACTATTTTTTCGCGAGACTCCGCCTTCGGAATTGTTAAACTTTTTCATTTGCTCCAAAATTTTTCATTTTTTTTCAATTCTTTATTTCAATTTTTCATATAATTTTTCGTTAAATTTCTAGTAGAATGTTATTGAGCTATTAACCAGAAATAATAGCTCTGTCATCTTCGTGAAAGTACTGGAAACATTTGTTTTCCTGATACGTTATGGTTTAGGGTTTTTCAAAGTATGTTAGATGTATCAAATTTGATTATTTTAGCTTTAAGGTTTCCAATTTTGGATGTTTGAAATTTATTTACGACGAGTCGTTTAAATTTTTATTTATTTTTAATCGTACTTTTCTGGAATTTTGCTGAGGAGCCATCTACTAGAAATTTAGATTTTAAATACTCACCCTTTTATTCACTTTTCAATTTCAGCCATGTCGCTTAGCAAACCAACTGTTTCCTTGTCCTCAGGTCGTTCCGCAGAAGTCCAAGCCAAGGTAAAATTTGCATTTACATTTTATTTCTTCACCTAAAAGAAAAGTTTAAAGAATATTTTTCACATTTTCAGATTGCTAAAAATCGGATGAAGGCCTTGGAGAAGAGAGTGGCATTTCTCGAAAAGGAGAGCACCGAGCTTAAGAATCTACGGATCAAACTGAAGGTATAGTATTTGTAGAATGGGAAAATTCTATTTAATGTTATTTTGATGACGAATTTCGTAGAATGAAAAAAAACTATTTTATGTAATTTCAATGAACTTAGTAAAATATAAATTATAGTTTCACTTTTCAGATCGCTAAAAGCCGGGGAAATGCTTTGGAAAGAAGGCTTAACTTGATCTCCCAGGATAATGACATATTAGCCCAGGATAATGACACATTAGCCCAGGATAATGACACATTAGAAGGAGGAATAGATGCCCCCAGGCCGAAGTAGCCCGAAAAGATCTGGAGATCGCCAGGCGAGATGCGGAACTAGCATGGTTTAATTGGAATGAAGAGGTTCGGGAGGAGAGCCGTATTTGCCAACTCTGCCTCCAGGAATATAGCCATGAAGCCAATATTCCAAAAGTCATAGGTAACGATAAATTTCATTTGTAAACAATTGGATCTAAAAACAAATTTCAGCCTGCGGCCACATCTGCTGTCACAGCTGCTTGGCTCAGGTGACTGAGGAAATCAATGGGGTGGTGGTGGCCAGGTGTTGGATATGCCGACGGTATACAAAAAGCCTCAGGACCGTGATTTCGCCACAGCCTTTATTGTACTTCCCCGTCTTTTGCGCCACGGCCACCAGCATTTGTTCAACTTTAGCTTAGTTATCCTAATTTATTTTTTCTGTATTCCTTTCAAATTTTCTTAATTGTTTTTCTCTATCATTATTTTTATTGACTTTTATACGTAATTCTTAAAAAGTAGATGAATAAATCAAAATTTTACCTTCACGACTCGATTCCAACCATGTTATCCACCGGTTTTCACGCTTCTGATTCCACCAATGACAAGGACTTGACCTTTTCTCTCGAGCTTTTTGAACACTGTCATCCTGTAAAAAGTCAGTTTTGGAAAAATATAAATAAAAACTTGAAAAGTGTTGAAAAAGGGAAATAATTTCACGAAAAAGGCTTCACATTTGAAAGAAGCAAAAATGACGCGAAAATTCTCGAGAGGGAAGTCGCGCTGTGAAGGAGAAATTTCGGCAACCAAGGTTACCCTTTCATCTAGCCGACACATGGCTTAACAGAGAAGAATGTTTCAAAATAGTTTCTTTGTCTCGGAAAAAACGTAATTTGAAAAACTTCAAATTTGTTCTTTTTATGAAATAACTTTGAACATTTGGAATATTCATGCTATGAAATTAGCATATTCGTAATCTCCAGATCTTCCTGATTTCAAAAGTATAATATCATGGGGTTCGGTAAAAATATATGGATACGGTAAAGATGCGCTAAAGATGCGCAAAAATGATATGGATAAACAAAAACAAAATTGAATTAATATGCGTGACAGCACACGACGAAAATGAGAGACAATGCAAAAGTAAGAGTGCGCGCAGAGATGACGAGACATCATTGTGCGGGATTGACGCAGGAAAAGAAAGAGTGTACAGGTCCGAGAGACGCAGAGTACATTCCAGTGGTCGTCCCACTGTTTGCTCAAACCGTCACGGTTATTATCGATTCTTATAGGTCCCCCACAAGTCTCTGACAAACTATTAAAAAAGCGGACAACTATTGAAAAAGCGGACAAACTATTAAAAAAGCGGACAACTATTAAAAAGCGGACAAACTAATAAAAAAGCGGACAAACTATTGAAAAAGCGGACATTTGTCAAAAAAGCGGACAAACTATTAAAAAGCGGACAAACTATTAAAAAAGCGGACAAACTATTAAAAAGCGGACAAACTATTAAAAAACGGACAAACTATTAAAAAAGCGGACAAACTAATAAAAAAGCGGACAAACTATTGAAAAAGCGGACATTGTCAAAAAAGCGGACAAACTATTAAAAAAGCGGACAAACTATCAAAAAAGCGGACAAACTATCAAAAAAGCGGACAAACTATTAAAAAAGCGGACAAACTATTGAAAAAGCGGACAACTATTAAAAAGCGGAAAAAACTATTGAAAAAGCGGGACATTTGTCAAAAAAAGCGGACAACTATTAAAAAAAGCGGACAAACTATTAAAAAAGCGGACAAACTATTAAAAAAGCGGACAAACTATCAAAAAAGCGGACAAAACTATTGAAAAAGCGGACAAACTATTAAAAAAGCGGACAACTAGTGAAAAAGCGGACAAACTATCAAAAAAGCGGACAAAACTATTAAAAAAGCGGACAAAACTATCAAAAAAGCGGACAAACTATTGAAAAAGCGGACAAACTATTAAAAAAGCGACAAACTATTAAAAAAGCGGACAAACTATCGAAAAGCGGACAAACTATCAAAAAAGCGGACAAACTATATCAAAAAAGCGGACATTTGTCAAAAAAGGGGACAACTATTAAAAAAGCGGACAAAAACTATCAAAAAGCGGACATTTGTCAAAAAAGGGGACAAACTATTAAAAAAGCGGACAAACTATCAAAAAAGCGGACAAACATCGAAAAAGCGGACAAACTATCAAAAAAGCGGACAAACTATCAAAAAACGGACATTTGTCAAAAAAGGGGACAAACTATTAAAAAAGCGGACAAACTATCAAAAAAAGCGGACATTTGTCAAAAAGGGGACAAACTATTAAAAAAGCGGACAAACTATCAAAAAAGCGGACAAACTATTAAAAAGCGGACATTTGTCAAAAAAGCGGACAAACTATTAAAAAAGCGGACAAACTATTGAAAAAGCGGACAACTATTGAAAAAGCGGACAAACTAATAAAAAAGCGGACAACTATTAAAAAAGCGGCAAACTATTGAAAAAGCGGACAAAACTATTGAAAAAGCGGACAAACTATTAAAAAGCGGACAAACTATTAAAAAGCGGACAAACTATCAAAAAAAGCGGACAAACTATTGAAAAAGCGGACAAACTATTAAAAAAGCGGACAAACTAGTGAAAAAGCGGACAAACTATCGAAAAAGCGGACAAACTATCAAAAAAGCGGACAAACTATTGAAAAAAGCGGACAAACTATCAAAAAGGGGACAAACTATTGAAAAAGCGGACAAACTATTGAAAAGCGGACAAACTATCAAAAAAGGGGACAAACTATTAAAAAGCGGACAAACTATTGAAAAAGCGGACAACTATTGAAAAAGCGGACAAACTATTGAAAAAGCGGACAAACTATTGAAAAAAGCGGACAAACTATTGAAAAGCGGACAAACTATTGAAAAAGCGGACAAACTATCGAAAAAGCGGACAAACTATCAAAAAAGGGGACAACTATTAAAAAAGCGGACAACTATTGAAAGCGGACAAACTATTGAAAAAGCGGACAAACTATTAAAAAGCGGACAACTAATAAAAAGCGGACAAACTATTGAAAAAGCGGACATTTGTCAAAAAAGCGGACAAACTATTAAAAAAGCGGACAAACTATCAAAAAAGCGACAAACTATCAAAAAAGCGGACAAACTATTAAAAAGCGGACAAACTATTGAAAAAGCGGACAAACTATTAAAAAAGCGGACAAACTATTAAAAAGCGGACAAACTAATAAAAAAGCGGACAAACTATTGAAAAAAGCGGACATTTGTCAAAAAAGCGGACAAACTATTAAAAAAGCGGACAAACTATCAAAAAGCGGACAAACTATCAAAAAAGCGGACAAACTATTAAAAAAGCGGACAAACTATTGAAAAAGCAGACAACTATTAAAAAAGCGGAAAAACTATTGAAAAAGCGGACATTTGTCAAAAAAGCGGACAAACTATTAAAAAAGCGGACAAACTATTAAAAAAGCGGACACAAACTATTAAAAAAGCGGACAAACTATCAAAAAGCGGACAAACTATTGAAAAAGCGGACAAACTATTAAAAAAGCGGACAAACTAGTGAAAAAGCGGACAACACTATCAAAAGCGGACAAACTATTAAAAAAGCGGACAAACTATCAAAAATCGGACACAAACTATTGAAAAAGCGGACAAACTATTAAAAAAGCGGACAAACTATTAAAAAAGCGGACAAACTATCGAAAAAGCGGACAACTATCAAAAAGCGGACAAACTATCAAAAAAAGCGGACATTTGTCAAAAAGGGGACAAACTATTAAAAAAGCGGACAAACTATCAAAAAGCGGACATTTGTCAAAAAAGGGGACAACTATTAAAAAAAGCGGACAAACTATCAAAAAACGGACAAACTATTAAAAAAGCGGACATTTGTCAAAAAAGCGGACAAACTATCAAAAAGCGGACATTTGTCAAAAAAGCGGACAAACTATTAAAAAAGCGGACAAACTATTGAAAAGCGGACAAACTATTGAAAAGCGGACAAACTAATAAAAAAGCGGACAACTATTAAAAAACGGACAAACTATCGAAAAAGCGGACAAACTATCAAAAAAGCGGACAAACTATTGAAAAAGCGGACAAACTATCAAAAAAAGGGGACAAACTATTGAAAAAGCGGACAAACTATTGAAAAAAGCGGACAAACTATCAAAAAAGGGACAAACTATTAAAAAAGCGGACAACTATTGAAAAAGCGGACAACTATTGAAAAAGCGGACAAACTATCGAAAAAAGCGACAAACTATTGAAAAAGCGGACAAACTATCGAAAAAGCGGACAACTATCAAAAAAGGGGACAACTATCAAAAAGGGGACAACTATCAAAAAAGGGGACAAACTATTAAAAAAGCGGACAAACTATGAAAAAGCGGACAAACTATTGAAAAAGCGGACAAACTATTGAAAAAGCGGACAAACTATCGAAAAGCGGACAAACTATCAAAAAAGGGGACAACTATTTAAAAAAGCGGACAACTATCAAAAAAAGCGGACAAACTATCAAAAAAGCGGACATTTGTCAAAAAAGGGGACAAACTATCAAAAAAGCGGACAAACTATCAAAAAGCGGACATTTGTCAAAAAGCGGACAAACTATTGAAAAAGCGGACAAACTATTAAAAAAGCGGACAACTATTGAAAAAGCGGACATTTGTCAAAAAGCGGACAAACTATTAAAAAACGGACAACTATCAAAAAAGCGGACAAAACTATTAAAAAAGCGCGGACAAACTATTGAAAAAGCGGACATTTGTCAAAAAAGGCGACAAACTATTAAAAAGCGGACAAACTATCAAAAAAGCGGACAAACTCTCAAAAAAGCGGACAAACTATTAAAAAGCGGACAAACTATTGAAAAAGCGGACATTTGTCAAAAAAGCGGACAAACTATTAAAAAAGCGGACAAACTATCAAAAAAGCGGACAAACTATCAAAAAAGCGGACAAACTATTGAAAAGCGGACAAACTATTAAAAGCGGACAAACTATTAAAAAGCGGACAAACTATCGAAAAAGCGGACAAACTATCAAAAAAGCGGACAAACTATCAAAAAAGCGGACATTTGTCAAAAAAGGGGAACAAACTATCAAAAAAGCGGACAAACTATTAAAAAAGCGGACAACTATTAAAAAAGCGGACAAACTATCGAAAAAAGCGGACAAACTATCAAAAAAGCGGACAAACTATCAAAAAAGCGGACATTGTCAAAAAAGGGGA
>NW_026526049.1:0-29347 GCF_010183535.1 Caenorhabditis remanei
TGCGCTCTAGCGCATTGTATCTATTCTCCGGCGCGAACATATCAAAGTGAAGAGAAAAAGAGATTGGTAATCATTCTTGAGCTTGGGGTCACCTAGAGTTAGGTGGTTTTTACCCGTTTCAGTCAAGTTTCGCCCCCGTTTATAGTTTTTGGGTGGTTTTTGTCACCTTTTTTCTATTGTTTTTAATTAGCTTTGTTTGTCTTTCTAGCTTAGGGTAGCTGTTAGACTCATTATTACTTTCTCGCTCTTTTGTAAATCAATTATCGAGAATATAATCGATTGATTGTTACTAGAATAAATTCGTAACTATCTAGACAATTGTGTTTATTGATTTTCTCGTCTTTCCGCTTATTGTCTGTTTACCAGAAGCTAGCGCGACACCGTTGTCACGTCTAACTTTCTGACTTGGGGGCCGAACGCCGTTGTTGACCTCTCGTTCCGAAATCTTCTTCGGAAGAGAGAATTGTGTAGTTGTTAGTCTTTCTTAAACGTGAGCCGGGAAAGAAAGACTAGCATTCGAAATCTGTTCTGCTTAAACGTGATCCGGAAAGCAAACAGTTTTTCGCTGCCTCTAGTTTCAAATTGTGTATTGCTTAAACGTGATCCGGAAAGCAAAACGCAGTTTCTCTGCCTCGGAAGTTGTGTGTTGCTTAACGTGATCCGGAAAGCACATTCAATTTTTCGCTGTGTGAATTTCTGCAAAGTCAGCACATAATTTCCACGAAAAAGTGATTTTTGTGGCAAATTATTGAATTTTTCATCGGGAAAAAACTATTTTCGGTGAAAATTTCGTGTTGATTTTGTAGTTTTTTGACAGAAGTTATCGAGAAAATTACAAATTTTCGATAAATTTCCGTTAATTTTGTTGGAAAACAAATTTCCGATAGAGTTTTTCGTGTCAAAACACAGGAAATTGACAAAATTGCTGTCAAATTTTTCGAAAAGGCTAATATTTGAATTAGAATTTGGCAAAAACATTGCAATTTCTAAAATTCAAGTATTTTCTTGTCGAAAAATCCAAATTTATCGCAGGGAAATAGCTGTGTGGAAATCTTTCTGAGAAGCTGTTGCATTTCTTCGAAATAATCGTCATTTCATCGTGAATTTACTTCGTTTTCGTCAATATATCCTTGCGAAATTGAACAATCAACTATAATTTTCCAGGGTAAACTCTATCATCATCGCGAAAAGATGGCGGACATCGAAGAAGAAGAGGCGAATCGAGTGGCTGAGGAAGGAAGGATTCGGCAAGAAGAAGCGAATCGATTGGCTGAGGAAGAAAGGATTCGTCGCGAAAACGAATTGTTGGCAGAAGAACCGATGGATGAAGGAGACGAAGACAAACGAGTCCAAGAGGTGAGACTAGCGGAAATTGAAAAAGTTATCAATGAAACCTGTATTGACATCAAAAACCAGACAAAATTCAGCACGAAACAGTGCAGAGTGTTGTTGTCGCCACTCATTGGTAAAATTCTAGAAGTAGAAGAGGAATTTCGTGGGAAAAAGAAAGAAAGTGAATTCTGGGAAAATACGAATGTCCAACTAAATAAAACTGTTTTGTCATTGCAGGACGAATTGGAAAGAAAAAGTCCACCACAGCCGCCGACGCCACTCGAAGAGCCACCAACAACAAGTGTGTTGTCCGGCAATCGATACAAGGAAATGAGGAAAGATGGAAGCTGGTGAGTTTGCTAGAAGTAAATGAAATTCATAATGAAGAAGCATTGAATGAACTGTTCGGAAAAATAGAGCAGCTGGGAAATGAGCTAAGTACACACAAAGAATTATTGCAGAAAGCACGTGAGCAAGCGGACCGATTGAGAGAAGAATGCTTCGAAGCCAAACAACAAATCGTGTTGTTACAACTAAAACTGAAGGCTGAAGAGGAGAAAAGCGAAAAGTTGAAAAAGGAGAATGACACTGTGGCGGCGAATAATCAGTCAAATAATTTGACTCGCTATGGTGAGCAACGTCAAAGCATTACTGAGAAAAAATAACAATATTGTTCAGACTACGGGAAGGCACTCCATGTTCGCAACATCAACGCCACAACATGGAATGCACCGGCAAGGTGAGGCAAACGGAAAAGTGGGGGAGTCAAGAGAAAATGCGCGTTTTTACAATGCAGACACGTCAGAAATAATTGATACAATTACTCGCCAAGAATCGCGTGATTCTGGGGGAAATTGGAATCAAAGAATAGTTGAACAAGATGCTCAAAGAAGCATGATTGTCCATGAGGGACATGAAATGCCGAACATGAATATGCAATGGAGAATGACACAAGCTCTGCCAGATCCTCCGGTATTCTCTGCAGGAAAGAATTCTGTCAATGCAGAAACTTTTGAAAGGGCATTTTACATGAAATATAGGTTCTTTGATATCGAGGCACAGAAAAGCTTTCTGGAAACAAGATTCCTGGCGGGAAACGCGTTGACAGTATACAAAGGCTTGCCAGAATCAGATAAATATTCGGTTTCGCGCATTCTAGACGCTATCAAAAGACGATTGAGTCAGTCAGAACCAGAAGAATCACGCCGAGCTAAGAGCAAATTTCAAGGGCTAAAGCTACAGAAAGAACAATCCATTCAGAGTTTCTGTTTGCAAATGGATGAAATAGTTCGGGTTGGGTACAAAGGCGTACCAGAACATCAAATTTCCTCTATGAAAACTACAAAGTTGCTCGATGAAATGAAAGAACACTCTATATTCGATGTGTCGTTGCAAATTCTGGGGTCACAGCTGAGGAAATGTCCTGAAATGGAACAATACGAGCTGTGCCGAGAAGAAGCAACACGTTTCGATGAAGAATGGAGAAGTGGGAAAGCAAAGCTGAATGAGAAGAAAGTGAATCGACAGCAGTCGAATCAAAATTTCTCAAACCAGCAAAGCAACTACTCAAACCAAAACACTTCATATTCAAGAAATAAGCAAACTGTAGGCAATGATGAAACGTCGCAGAACTGGAGAGAAAGATCTCAGGGAAAGTTTGTTCCGACAAACAATGCTGGTGGTAATAATGTGGTTAATAAGTCGGTGGGGTTTAGTGAGTGCTCAGAGTGTCGATTAACTGGATGTCATGACCCAAAGTGCTCGAGAGCACCGGGGTCAAGCACACCAAGAAAAAGCAATCCTGTTGTCTGTTTCCGCTGTAATGAACAAGGACATATTGCTCCAAACTGTCCGCAGAAAAGTGCACAACAACTAAACAGCCAAGGGGATATGGCAAAAGTGCAAACACTTGATAAAAAGGAGTGTCTGGAAATGCCAGAAGCTGAAAAATCCAAACAAAATAAGAATAGTCGTACACCAGTTCGAATTGAACAAGGAAGGATTGGCTCAGCGGAAGTAAACTTTGTGATTGATAGCGGGGCTTGCATTTCAGTCATTTCGGAGAACACTTGGAAAGAAGTTGTGGAGAAGAATGGAGGGAAAGAATGGGAAAAAGAAGCAATTCTTAAAAACCCAGAAAAGATCGATGTTTACGCTGCAAACAACACTCCGATGAACTTGTTATACCAAGTAAAGGTGGAAACATCGCTCCATTCTCGCACAAGGGATCTAAAGTTCTATGTCACTGATATTGACAGAGATACGGTAATCTTGGGTATTGATCAATTTGAGTTGTTAGGCATACAGATGAGTTTTCAAAAGAAACCGCGAGATATTCGAATGGTTAGACAAGTGAAAATACCGCCAGGAAGTGAGAAAATTGTTGAGGTTTCAGTTGAAGGAACAATTAGAAAAGACAAGAGTCTTTGTCTGATTACACCAATGGTTTCGTGTCTTGCACCAGCTATTTATCAAATCAGAAAGTCTGGAAAAGCGAGGGTTCAAATGAGTAATTTGGGAAAAAAATCAATTTTTCTGAAAAAAGGTGAACTTGTAGCTAGTGGAGAAGTAGAGGGATTTGATGTCATTGAAGAAAACGAAGAAAACCTGAAACTGCTGGAAGAATTCTTCGAAAGGTCGAAACTTCTGGAACAAGATATGGAGACCATCAATCTGATCGAGACAAATGTTAATAGTGGGGAAAGATGGGACATTCTTTGTGAGCAGTTGAAGAAAACATGTGCTAAGTCCGAGGAAGAAGAAGATGTGTGGAAGGTCATAAAAGACTATCAACATATCTTTGCTACGGATGATACTGAGTTGGGTAGAACTAATGTTGTTGAGTGTGAGATTGAGTTGACAGAGGGAGCTCAGCCAGTGAGGCAGAAAGCGCGACCTATTCCGTTGGCGATCAGAGGGGAAATCAGGAAAATGATTCAGAAAATGTTGTCACAAAGAGTCATACGAGAAAGTAAATCTCCATGGGCGAGTCCGGTTGTGTTAGTGAAGAAGAAGGACGGATCAGTGAGAATGTGCATTGATTACAGAAAGGTGAATCTGCTTATCAAATACAATGCGCATCCGCTACCGAACATTGAAACAACGCTTCTTTCACTTGCAGGAAAGAAGGTTTTCACCACATTTGATCTTCTTGCAGGGTACTGGCAACTTCCTCTGAAAGAGGAAAGTAAAGAAATTACAGCATTTGCCATCGGATCAGAGTTATTCGAATGGAATGTTTTGCCATTCGGGTTAGCCACATCTCCTGCTATTTTTCAAGCAGCTATGGAATGTGTTGTAGGAGATTTATTAGGGACTTGTGTCTTTGTATACGTCGATGATTTGCTAATTGCTAGTGAGAACATGAAAGAACACGCTATCCATGTCCAAACGATTCTAGAAAGAATCGAAAAAAGTGGAATGAAGCTGAAAGCCAGCAAATGTTGGATAGCAAGGGAAGAGGTGGACTACTTGGGCCATATGATCACTCCAGAAGGAGTAAAAACAGAAGAGGCCAAAGTAGACAAAATGAAGAAATTTGCTAGACCAGAAGACGTCAAACAATTGCAATCTTTTCTAGGATTAGTAGGATACTATCGAAACTTCATTATGAGTTACTCAAAGATAGCATATCCGTTGAATTTTCTCACGTCAAAGAAAAATGCATGGGTCTGGGGTACCGAGCAAGAAAATGCTTTCGTGCAGTTAAAAAGCTCGGTATGTTCCGCACCTGTGCTAAGACAACCTGATCCTGAAACAGCAATCAGTGGAGCTCGTCCGTATCTAATATACACGGATGCAAGTCGTCAGGGAGTGGGAGCCGTGTTAGCCCAAGAGGCAAATGATGGTGAACAACACCCTATTGCATTCGCTTCTAAATCGTTGACTTCTGCAGAGACAAGGTATCACATCACTGATCTAGAAGCACTAGCTATGATGTTCGCTTTGAGAAGATTTCGCACCATCATCTATGGCTCACAAGTAATTGTGTTTACAGACCACAAACCATTGATATCACTCATGCGTGGTTCTAGGTTGGCAGACAGGTTGATGAGATGGTCGATAGAGTTGATTGAGTTTAATCCAAAGATTGTGTATGTCAAAGGAAAAGCCAATGTGGTAGCTGATGCGCTGAGTAGGGGAGGATGCCCACTGATTGATCCAGATGACATGGAAACAGGAGATATGCCAAATATCATTGGGGAAGTGAAAATGATAAAAGAAGGGAATAAGTTCGACACTAGGGAATGGCTCGGAAAGTTGAGAAAGGAAGAAGGATGGAGCGAGGTTATAGAGAGGCTAGAAAATGGAGAGAAAACAGGGTCCGTGAAAATCCCTGGAATAAAGAAAGGGATATGGCTTGACAACTATATGATTATAGGTAAATCACTGAGAAACACAGAAGATGAAAACTGTAGTCGGTTAGTTGTTCCTGAAGAAATCATTCCATCATTAATCAAGGAGGCTCATGAAGGAGAATTAGCTGGACATTTTGGTACAGAGAAAATGATTCGACAATTGAATAAAAAGTTCTTCTGGTTACGAATGAGAGCTAGAGTGGAAAATCATGTGAAAAGTTGTCAAAAGTGTCTTTACACAAATGACTATACAAAAATGGTGGCTCCATTGACTCCATACAAAACGGAGTATCCATTGCAGATTGTAGCATGTGATCTTATTGATGTTGGGCTATCTACCCAAGGGAATAGATACATCCTATCAATCATTGACTTATTCACTAAATATGGAATCGGGGTTCCAATTCCGGACAAAAAAGGTGAAACAGTGTTGAAGGCTTTCATTGAGAGATGGGCCATTGGAGAAGGAAGAGTTCCGGAAGTATTATTAACGGATCAAGGGAGAGAATTCTGTAACGAACATTTTCAAAAGTTCGCAGAATTAGTACAAATGAAACATATCACTACTAAAGGATATGATAGTAGAGCTAATGGATGTGTAGAAAGATTCAATAAGACATTAATGCATACAATAAAAAAGCAGAATGCGGTAGCTGCAGAATGGGACGATCAAGTTCCATTTGCAGTATATGCATACAACTCAGTTGTCCACAAAACTACGGGAGATTCACCCATGTTTTTAATGTATGGCAGAGACGCGAAAGGCGGACTTGAAAAAATCGGGGATGACGCCTGCGGTGTGTCTTATGTGGACATGGATGAATACAAGAACTTGTTAGTGCAAGAGTTAAATAAAGCATATGCTTTTGTTAAGGAACATGCCCTGCAAGAACAGCAAGAGTATAAAGTGTTATTTGATGCAAAACATCGCATTAGTCAGAAATCTTATCCACAGCCAGGAGCAAGAGTCCTTGTGGAAATTCCATCGGAAAAAATGGGGGCTCGTTACCCAAAACTGACAAACAAATGGAAAGGTCCATATAGAGTAATCTCATGTACAGAAAATTCGGCAACGATTGTTCCAGTTGCTGGAAGTAATCAGGAAACACTGAAAATTCCATTTGATAATCTACGGAATATTCCACAGCAAATGGATAACACTCCAGTTACAACCAAAAAGGGACGCGCGCGATTAAGAAATACAGCTGTAGAAGAAATCACGGAGAAATTAGTTACTGACTATGATCATGATATATGTATTTTCAGCGAGTTGTACTGGTGCCGATGCCAACGACCATGCCTATTCGCGATACCAGGACAAAAGGATCTCCGTCTTCATTCGCCTACGCAAGTGGTGCGAGCTGTGCAACTGCTCCAGAAGAACAAAGAGATGACACGAGCCGACGTCATGATGCTAGCGCAAAAGCGATTGCCGATGTTATCAGAGATTCCGACTCCAGAAGCTTGGCACATTCTATCGCAATGCCCGACTCTCAGTCTTTGGGTAAAGGATATAATCTCTTGGAAGGAAGCATTTGAGTTGCAGTATGCCATGACTCTAGAGAAGTGGCTAGGACCAGAACTCCTGCAAACCATGTCATCCATGGTGTTCTGTTTCCCAGGAGTCGAACTGAAATCTGTCGCTTTGGCATTAAAACATGTGAAGTTATTGAAGGATGAAGACACTGTCGTTGAACGAATCAGAAAGAATTTGGAGACTAGGGAAGTGAATGTGGCAGTGTTCGTAATCCCCTTCTCCACATCTGAGCAATCCAAAGATTCGTGGCAAGAAGCAATTCACGCACTACCCAAAGAGATCGATATCATCGTCGTGTTTAGCCACATTAGCCAATTCGATCACGCCAAAGGAGAAATATTTACTCAGCTAGTAAAAGAACTGTACAGACTGGATGGGAAACTCACCGTGCTTGGCCCAGACTTCACAGTGAAGTTCAATTTGAATAGGACGCTGTTGAACGTATCCGACCGGTCCAACTGCTTAAAATATTGGGAGGATCTGGTGCGCATTGTGAAAGAAGAAAAGATTATCTGGCCACATCTCAAACTAGCCACTTTGGAGTCAGTGGACACAAGTCAATCTGCTGCCACTGAAGCTACAGGAGCAAGTGGATCTGGATTTGGGCCCATTCGAGCTCACAATAGTAGAGGAAGCAGATCGGGATCATGCGGATTGGGATCATATTCAAAATTCCGGCACAATCGCTGATATGGATAGTTTCCTTGATAATTATCTAAATTGTTTGTCTTTTGTTATTCACATTTATTCATTAATTACTCTCCAATCATCTCATGTTATATCTGGTTCTTGTTTTATAGTCTTAAATTCTATCCCCCCCTTCCACCGACGATTACCCCCCTGTCCTAACCTTTATCGAGAAGTCTTTAGCTTCTTCTGTTGTTTTGCTAATTAGTTATCTTGTGTTAATTTAAACCCAAAAAGCTCCATATTTTGTATCTCCTAGTATCTTCACAAATGTTCCGTGTCATTCATTAAAGCCACGGGAGAAGGGACTCGAAAGGACCCGGAGATGTCCGGTACCTACCGGTTTTTATCTCTAAAAAGTCTGTAAAGTCACTCCAAGTCTAGACTTGCCTTCATAACTCGCGGGTTCGATGCAATTGCGCTCTAGCGCATTGTATCTATTCTCCGGCGCGAACATGTCAAAGTGAAGAGGAAAAGAGATTTGTAATCATTCTTGAGCTTGGGGTCACCTAGAGTTAGGTGGTTTTTACCCGTTTCAGTCAAGTTTCGCCCGTTTATAGTTTTTGGGTGGTTTTTGTCACCTTTTTTCTATTGTTTTAATTAGCTTTTGTTTGTCTTTCTAGCTTAGGGTAGCTGTTAGACTCATTATTACTTTCTCGCTCTTTTGTAATCAATTATCGAGAATATAATCGATTGATTGTTACTAGAATAAATTCGTAACTATCTAGACAATTGTGTTTATTGATTTTCTCGTCTTTCCGCTTATTGTCTGTTTACCAGAAGCTAGCGCGACACCGTTGTCACGTCTAACTTTCTGACTATAGGGGGAACGTCAGCTCCTTCTTCAGCATTTTTGAGTTTCAGTTTAAAACTTATATAAGTTTTGTTGAGTTGAAAGAAGTGTGCACTATCATAAACATTGAAAACATACGGTCCTTTTGAATTTATAGCGTTTGTTGTGGTATAAGTCATCCATGTTCCTTTTGTAAATGCAACTTGGCTTGGTGGAGTGTCAAAAAGACAAATATTGGATGGGGCGCTTGGAGCACTTTTTGATTCGATTAGCTTTGCCATTTTCCAAAGATGTCGCGTTTCTGGGATGTTGATTTCGGCAAAGACCTTTTCTTCTTGGACGTCTTCCGCTTTTTAGATGGAACCTTTCTCAGCTTTCTTGTTTTTCTGACAGGTTTCCGCTTTGGACGAACCGTTTTCCTCCTCTTTCTTCTTCCACCAGACTGATCGAGTTTGCTGACAGCACGATTGATGAGAGAATTATAAGAATTGGTAGCGTTTTTTGACAAGGACTGCTTAAAAGAATCACCAGCCGCTACGTCGTTTGCAATACGAAGTGACGAATCCATGACTTCACGACCAACTGAAACACCCATGCGTTTTAGCAAGGGGACAGCGGAAATGAAGAGTTTTCCGAGTAATTGCGAGAAAGGGCCGTTTCCCCGTTGATAGAGACTTCCGGCACGAAATCCACCAGAACCGGTCTGACTTGGGTCATTTTCGAAAAAATGGACCCAATCAATAGAAGCATCAGGATCAAAGTAAATATGCATAGTGTGAGACGCGGATTTCTTGAGTAGTTGAATACGTAATCAACCATCAAATGGATATTTGATCGGACGGAAATGAAGTACGATGACAATCTTTCCAGAGTTGAATGGAATGAAATGATCTCTATCGTTCTTAATTTGAATGCCAATCCGAGAGACTTCCTTCACTCTCAGTGGTACATATAGAGGGTTTGAGAATGTTTGTTCAACATTTCCCTCATTTCCCGTACTTATGCTGATAACCTTCAAAAGAGGTGTTTGAATATGACTAACCGTCTGGGGTTCTACCAAGCCTTCAGAGTAGATGTACATAAGATCTGCACCCGAAAACATGGTATATTGCCCTTTTGCCGGAAATTGTGTGTTTTCCTTGTTTAGACCGAGAAAATAGCTGAGACGGTCCGAAAGTTCAACACGTGTAATATTCTTCGTATGTTGAATCGTTACCCGTTTGAATAGAGGATCGTATGAAAACAGGTCAATTCCTTTTCCTGTGGCGTTTGTTGCCGTTTTCACCGTTTTCGCAAGAGTATGGTTCAAAATCTCGATTAGTTGACTTGGTGAAGAAAATGAGCAGTTTGGTACTTTACACTTGTATTCCGTTGTTCCGAAAGAAACATAAAACTCATTCTCATATTTGCCTTGTGATTCAGGGTTATGGGAAATCAAATCATGAGAAGTTGGATAAATGATGGAGGAAAGGGCTACTTCATACTCACGGCGGAATACCAAAGAAGAAGGAAGTGGAGTTTGAAAATTAGAAATTGTCGATCCGGCTTGAGCATTAGAAACAAGAGTCACATAGAAATCACTCATTTTCTCTAATTTTAGGATTCGGTAGCAAATATCCAATACACGAACCAAGAATAATAAGCCACTGTTGCTGATGCGGATGATCAAGAGTACAAACTTTATATAGTGCCACAAAACATACAACATAAATAATAAAAACTTGTGAAAGAAATACAATCAAAGCCCTAGAACAGATGGTTTGACCACAAACCCACTTTGGACTGTCCATAATAACAAATGAAACTTATTTCTCAAAAAAATAACAAATGAAAATAATTTCTCAATAAAAATAACAAATAAAACTTATTTCTCAAAATGATCTGTTTTATACAAAACCATCTCTTCTGCGTACCAAATACCATCAATCTCTTCTTCGTTCGAATCTGATAGAATATACACTGGAATGTCATAATTCAGGATTTTCGTCACTTTGAAGACTTCACTGGTCCATTTGGCTCTTGTACCCTTTGCGAAAGGAGAATTTTCAATCAAGACTCTGACCGTATCACCGACTTTGTAAACAGGGTTTTGTGCCTTCGACCCGCCATAGAGTCTCTGCCAGATTTTATATGCATTATCCCAAGTGACGTTTTCAGGAGATGTTCCGATAGAGTCCATATATGTACTGTTTAGTCCTTCCAAGATTTTCGGTAGTACACTGACCCAGTCATAACTTTGTGAAACGGTGAACCACTTTTCCAACTTGTTCTTGATTCTCATGATAACATTCTCGGCATAACAGGCTTTGACATTTGTGTTCTTCGGGTTATAAAACGTAATACCCATTGATCGAACAAAGTTTTGAAACTCTTTTCCCATAAATTCGGTACCTGAAAACAAAATATAAGTACAGATTTTAAAAAACTGAACCATACCTTTATCAGTATAAAGACTTGATGGAATTCTTCTTTGCGCAGACATCAAAATATCTTTATAGGCCTCAGTGACGGTTTCACACTTTTTATTTTTCAATGGTCGTGCAAACGCATAGCGACTAAACACATCAACCACTACCAAAATGTAGCAGTAACCTTTGTTCTTTGATTTGAGTGTTGGGAGCATTGCAAGATCTGCCATATGATGGCTATTAGGCCCACGGGCGACCCAAGGATTATGCTTGATTGCTTTGACTTTGTGAAAATGTCGGGTGTATGCGTTGTTTGAATGAAGATAGTTGAGAACCTCTTTTCTTCGAATGTGAGGATTTATTTTACGGGCTTGAGCAAGTAAAGTTGATGGACCACGCAATCCCGACTTTGGATCATGGTACAATCTTTCCAAAAGGTTTTCAGTTTCCTGGCCCTCCATTACTCCAACGTTTTACAGCAAAAGTCCGGGGCGTGAAGCGGGTTTGGTACTTTCTTTTCGGGTTAAGAATATATTCTTCAGGAAAATTGGTCTCGCTCAAGTATTGTGACAATGCTCGTAACGCTACCGAAGGTTTTCTAATTGGGTTTTCGTTGGAAAAATCTTTGATAATTTTCGTCACGTTGTACATGGGAATCAATCGGTTTTTCAAGTAAAATTCGCCAGTCCGTTTATCAACTAGAAAATGACTTGGGTGACTGTTGAAGTGATTCCAGAGTTTGGCTTTACTTTCTTTTATCTTCTCTAAAGGGGTAACTGAAGGAGGAATGACGGGTAGAGGGGTGACAGAACGACTAGAGTTTGTCCTGATTGAGTAGTCACTGGCGGCATCATCAAAATTACTGACAGCATCCATGAAAACATCGTCTTCTAGACTTTTATCAACTTTGGCCTGTATTTCCGTTTCTTTCGGCTTTTCTGATTCTTTTACCGCATTTGCCTCATCATTCCGTTTTTTCACCAATGATGTTATTTGTTGTTGTAAAAGTGAGAGTTTGACATCGTTTTCCATTGGTGTTTCCAATATTTTGTTGACTGACTCATCCGCAGGGTTTCGATTTTTGACCAAATCTTCATGTTCTTCCACAGATAGTAGTATATATTTATTGTAGGACATGTTCCAGAATAGTAGAAGCAGCAGAAATCAAGACTGGCAAAAGGACGGCAATTGGGGTACCACCAGTTTGAATTAGAAACTGACGAGTTTCGTCAATATTTCGAAGTGTTGAAAGACGTCTCAAGTCGGCAGAATATCGTTGAAGACGACGGACGTTCTTTTGGGATATTTGAACATTTCCTTTCAAAACGTTATAAACCAGCTCTACCAAACAAATTAGCTTTTGGTCAGGAATTGCGTTGATTAGAGCAATACGGGCATTTTTGTCAGAAGTTGCCGAAAGAGCCATAATTTCATTGAAAGTCTTCAAATCCCACTGGGGATAGTTATTTCGGGACGTAGACATGAGTAATATTTCCAGGAAGTATATTATCACGATACCGAATTTTGTCAGGACAACTTTTGTGAAGATCGATCAACAAGTAAGTATAGGGTTGACTGGTCGCGTCAGAATAAATGGAGAGAAAAGTGTTACAGCCTCCTGGCATAAGCTGGGAACCCAAACAACGGACACTTGATTTATCCGAGTTATTCTTGAATAGAATGATATAACTTGCTTGGAGGCGGAGATTTCTTATAACTTTTGAATAGAAAATGGTGTGAAGGAGAAACATTACGGTCATATCGTAGTGATGAGCCAAAACCGATACTAGTCGCTCCATTCCAGAGTTTTGGTCGATTTTCGTCATCAAGTCATCAATTACCACCATAGCCCGTTCCTTCTTATATTTCTTCAATTCTTCGAGATTTGGTAGTCCTTCGCGTAAAATGATATCTTTCCGGTTTTTCATAGAATCGGGTACACTTTCGAACGTGTCATAGTACCAAAAACATATCTTACTGTCCACATCAAAAATTGTATTCCTTTGATCGACTATTTTCCGTGCCAAAGTACTTTTTCCCTGGCCACTAGGACCAACAACAAGAATAGTAGACTGCCAAGCAAGCTTAACCATGATGAATGAATAATTTTTTGAACATTTTTATTTCTTTTTTATTCCATTCGATGCGAAAAAATTTGTATTATTTTTTTGATTACTGGAGAATCTCATGAATTTTCCATTTTATCGCATAATTTCCGATATTAACACATTTCCGACAATATTTCACTAAAATATGTGATGGCCGTCCCGTAAATCGACACGGCCATCACATATTTTAGTGAAATATTGTCGGAAATGTGTTAATATCGGAAATTATGCGATAAAATGGAAAATTCATGAGATTCTCCAGTAATCAAAAAAATAATACAAATTTTTTCGCATCGAATGGAATAAAAAAGAAATAAAAATGTTCAAAAAATTATTCATTCATCATGGTTAAGCTTGCTTGGCAGTCTACTATTCTTGTTGTTGGTCCTAGTGGCCAGGGAAAAAGTACTTTGGCACGGAAAATAGTCGATCAAAGGAATACAATTTTTGATGTGGACAGTAAGATATGTTTTTGGTACTATGACACGTTCGAAAGTGTACCCGATTCTATGAAAAACCGGAAAGATATCATTTTACGCGAAGGACTACCAAATCTCGAAGAATTGAAGAAATATAAGAAGGAACGGGCTATGGTGGTAATTGATGACTTGATGACGAAAATCGACCAAAACTCTGGAATGGAGCGACTAGTATCGGTTTTGGCTCATCACTACGATATGACCGTAATGTTTCTCCTTCACACCATTTTCTATTCAAAAGTTATAAGAAATCTCCGCCTCCAAGCAAGTTATATCATTCTATTCAAGAATAACTCGGATAAATCAAGTGTCCGTTGTTTGGGTTCCCAGCTTATGCCAGGAGGCTGTAACACTTTTCTCTCCATTTATTCTGACGCGACCAGTCAACCCTATACTTACTTGTTGATCGATCTTCACAAAAGTTGTCCTGACAAAATTCGGTATCGTGATAATATACTTCCTGGAAATATTACTCATGTCTACGTCCCGAAATAACTATCCCCAGTGGGATTTGAAGACTTTCAATGAAATTATGGCTCTTTCGGCAACTTCTGACAAAAATGCCCGTATTGCTCTAATCAACGCAATTCCTGACCAAAAGCTAATTTGTTTGGTAGAGCTGGTTTATAACGTTTTGAAAGGAAATGTTCAAATATCCCAAAAGAACGTCCGTCGTCTTCAACGATATTCTGCCGACTTGAGACGTCTTTCAACACTTCGAAATATTGACGAAACTCGTCAGTTTCTAATTCAAACTGGTGGTACCCCAATTGCCGTCCTTTTGCCAGTCTTGATTTCTGCTGCTTCTACTATTCTGGAACATGTCCTACAATAAATATATACTACTATCTGTGGAAGAACATGAAGATTTGGTCAAAAATCGAAACCCTGCGGATGAGTCAGTCAACAAAATATTGGAAACACCAATGGAAAACGATGTCAAACTCTCACTTTTACAACAACAAATAACATCATTGGTGAAAAAACGGAATGATGAGGCAAATGCGGTAAAAGAATCAGAAAAGCCGAAAGAAACGGAAATACAGGCCAAAGTTGATAAAAGTCTAGAAGACGATGTTTTCATGGATGCTGTCAGTAATTTTGATGATGCCGCCAGTGACTACTCAATCAGGACAAACTCTAGTCGTTCTGTCACCCCTCTACCCGTCATTCCTCCTTCAGTTACCCCTTTAGAGAAGATAAAAGAAAGTAAAGCCAAACTCTGGAATCACTTCAACAGTCACCCAAGTCATTTTCTAGTTGATAAACGGACTGGCGAATTTTACTTGAAAAACCGATTGATTCCCATGTACAACGTGACGAAAATTATCAAAGATTTTTCCAACGAAAACCCAATTAGAAAACCTTCGGTAGCGTTACGAGCATTGTCACAATACTTGAGCGAGACCAATTTTCCTGAAGAATATATTCTTAACCCGAAAAGAAAGTACCAAACCCGCTTCACGCCCCGGACTTTTGCTGTAAAACGTTGGAGTAATGGAGGGCCAGGAAACTGAAAACCTTTTGGAAAGATTGTACCATGATCCAAAGTCGGGATTGCGTGGTCCATCAACTTTACTTGCTCAAGCCCGTAAAATAAATCCTCACATTCGAAGAAAAGAGGTTCTCAACTATCTTCATTCAAACAACGCATACACCCGACATTTTCACAAAGTCAAAGCAATCAAGCATAATCCTTGGGTCGCCCGTGGGCCTAATAGCCATCATATGGCAGATCTTGCAATGCTCCCAACACTCAAATCAAAGAACAAAGGTTACTGCTACATTTTGGTAGTGGTTGATGTGTTTAGTCGCTATGCGTTTGCACGACCATTGAAAAATAAAAAGTGTGAAACCGTCACTGAGGCCTATAAAGATATTTTGATGTCTGCGCAAAGAAGAATTCCATCAAGTCTTTATACTGATAAAGGTATGGTTCAGTTTTTTAAAATCTGTACTTATATTTTGTTTTCAGGTACCGAATTTATGGGAAAAGAGTTTCAAAACTTTGTTCGATCAATGGGTATTACGTTTTATAACCCGAAGAACACAAATGTCAAAGCCTGTTATGCCGAGAATGTTATCATGAGAATCAAGAACAAGTTGGAAAAGTGGTTCACCGTTTCACAAAGTTATGACTGGGTCAGTGTACTACCGAAAATCTTGGAAGGACTAAACAGTACATATATGGACTCTATCGGAACATCTCCTGAAAACGTCACTTGGGATAATGCATATAAAATCTGGCAGAGACTCTATGGCGGGTCGAAGGCACAAAACCCTGTTTACAAAGTCGGTGATACGGTCAGAGTCTTGATTGAAAATTCTCCTTTCGCAAAGGGTACAAGAGCCAAATGGACCAGTGAAGTCTTCAAAGTGACGAAAATCCTGAATTATGACATTCCAGTGTATATTCTATCAGATTCGAACGAAGAAGAGATTGATGGTATTTGGTACGCAGAAGAGATGGTTTTGTATAAAACAGATCATTTTGAGAAATAAGTTTTATTTGTTATTTTTATTGAGAAATTATTTTCATTTGTTATTTTTTTGAGAAATAAGTTTCATTTGTTATTATGGACAGTCCAAAGTGGGTTTGTGGTCAAACCATCTGTTCTAGGGCTTTGATTGTATTTCTTTCACAAGTTTTTATTATTTATGTTGTATGTTTTGTGGCACTATATAAAGTTTGTACTCTTGATCATCCGCATCAGCAACAGTGGCTTATTATTCTTGGTTCGTGTATTGGATATTTGCTACCGAATCCTAAAATTAGAGAAAATGAGTGATTTCTATGTGACTCTTGTTTCTAATGCTCAAGCCGGATCGACAATTTCTAATTTTCAAACTCCACTTCCTTCTTCTTTGGTATTCCGCCGTGAGTATGAAGTAGCCCTTTCCTCCATCATTTATCCAACTTCTCATGATTTGATTTCCCATAACCCTGAATCACAAGGCAAATATGAGAATGAGTTTTATGTTTCTTTCGGAACAACGGAATACAAGTGTAAAGTACCAAACTGCTCATTTTCTTCACCAAGTCAACTAATCGAGATTTTGAACCATACTCTTGCGAAAACGGTGAAAACGGCAACAAACGCCACAGGAAAAGGAATTGACCTGTTTTCATACGATCCTCTATTCAAACGGGTAACGATTCAACATACGAAGAATATTACACGTGTTGAACTTTCGGACCGTCTCAGCTATTTTCTCGGTCTAAACAAGGAAAACACACAATTTCCGGCAAAAGGGCAATATACTTTAATAAGGTTGACGTCCATGGTGTGAACTTTGACCTTATCCTTCCACTTACTTAAATCCAACACTTACGAACACGGTCTCGATTACATAAATATTTATTAGAGGAGACTAAAGAATAAGAAAGATAAAGTTAACTTAAAGAGGGAGACTAATACTAAAGGGGCTTAATGAGAATAAACATATAAAACTATAAAAGAGATAATTAAAGATTAAATAATAGACCGCAAGACGGTTGGTCTGTCTTGGGACCTAGCACTCCGCTACTACTGACCCTCGGGTGTCGACAACCCCGCGCGGGAGAAAGGGAGAGAGACACAGAGTAAAGGGAACGCCCCTCAAAATGAGAGAACGTTCAAAGTACCATGTGACATCCCCCCTCCTTCCGGAAGAGCATCGACGTCCTCGGAGACTTATACATAATATTGGGGAACCTACAGTTAAACTGATATTTACAGGTAAATTCCTAAATGACTAAGGGATGAAATAATGGGAAATATTATAAAATATAATACAATTCAAATACAATAAAAATTACAATAATAAATACAATACAATTAATACAACATAAACAACACTGCCGCTACACCAGGGAACCACGACTGTCCAAATTGAAGAAGCATGAAGAACACGATTGAACTCGAGTAGACACGCAGTTGGCCAATGACTCGAACTCGCAGATGGCCATTGATCCACGATTGAATCCTCCACAATCCACGAGATTGCTAACGAAAATCCATCCTCTTCCAGCTCTGCCCCGCAACCTCCACCACAAACGCTCCAAAATGAACCGAAAAACTTTTAAATTTGGATTACGGTAGGCGCGGCGCCATCGAAATGTTCCCTCGCTTTTAAGCTGAGCAATTCCCAAGCTTACCGTACCACAGGTTACGAGAAACATTCATTTTCATTCGATTTTCTTCCATTTTCCATCCTTTTCCTCGTTTTCCTTCGTTTTTTCTTCTTTCTTCAACGATTTTCGTGCCAAATTCCATGTTTCGCAGCGAATTCTCAATCAAAATTGTGAATTTTCAGCGAAATCATGTCTCGTGTCGCTGCTTTCCTGTGTGACGCTGCTTGCTCCTTCCATGGCTTCTGCATGCAGATGTTGGAGTCATTCCAGTGTGTTTGCGATGATGGATGGGTCGGAGAGATTTGTGAGCAGGTGGCCGAAACTGCGGCGTCCCCCCTCGTCAACACGACTGTCTCGGCTCCTGCCGTGACCACTGTCGCCAGCAGCTCCGGAGGTAAATGAAAGAGATTTTCAAATAAAATAACTCAACATTTTCAGCCTGGACCATCTTCCTCGTTGTCGGCTTCGGCTTCGTCGTTCTCGTCCTCCTTCTTCTTCTCTGTCTTTTCTTGACTCGCCGTCAGGATCAGCTGATGGATGACAGTCTCTGCTGAGCTTTTTGTTCTTCTTTTCTTGTTGTTTTTGTTGTTGTTGTTCTTCTTCTTTTGTAATACACGTTGTTTTTTTCCTTGGTTGATGTGGCAGCAAACAGACATAATTGGAGGGTAGATGATGAAATGACCCGATAACATACGATAGATTTGACCCGAAGATAAGCAATTGTAAACAGACGGACCATCATTCTTCTGCGGGGTCCTCCGGTGTTGTGGGGACTTCTTTCTCTTCCGATTTGTACACTTTGCATCGATTCTTGTGCACTGTCCGTGTCTTCTCGGTCTTCGATCTCGTATTCGGTCCTGAGTGTTGAACTGTGACGTTTGGATCCTGAACATCTGTTACCAGATATGGTCCCAGAAACTGTTTTCCAATCTTGTTGTATCGAGCTTCTCGAATCCAAACTTTATCACCAATTTTGATTTCCACGTCATTCAGGTTATTCTTGTTGTCATGAATTTCCTCTTGCTTGCGTGTTTTCTTCTCAATATTTGCGTGACACTCTTTTTGTAGAACTTCGTGGGTCTCCTTCAATGTTTGCACATGGTCATTCACATTTTCCGCGTGGTCCTTCGGTGGAAGGGCGTTCCGTAGTGGTGACCTTGCCTCCTGTCCGTGCATTACGACGTGTGGACTCACTCCGGTGGTCGTATTGATCGCATTGTTGTACGCGTGGACGAGCGTTTGCAATTCCTTATCCCATTCGTCTTTGTCTTCGATTTGGCGGATCATCACTTCAATTGTCTGGTTGGCACGTTCGACTTGTCCATTGGCTTCATGATGGTAAGGTGTACTCATCTTGTGCTCCACTTTCAGCGATTTCAGTAGATCACGAAACACGCGTGAAGTGTAGTTCGTTCCTTGATCCGTAACCAATAATTTCGGTGTTCCAAATCTTGCAACCACTCGATCCTTGAAGACTGAACATAGTACTTCGGCAGTTTGATCTTGAACTGGTTCCGCAATGATAAATTTGCTGAACGCATCAACAAATACAGCAATATATCGACTCCGTTGAGTTGTTTCCGGTAGCGGACCAATATAATCCGAATGTACTCTTTCGAATGGCGATGTCGTCTTTTCGAATCTTCCCAGCTTGGCTCTTATTCTCAGTTTTGCAGAGTCCTTGTTTTGCTGGCAGACGGTGCATCTTTCGACGACTTTCTGAATGGATTGATGCATTCCCTTCCATGTGGCAATTGATTTGACACGTTGCAATGTTTTCTCGAATCCTAGATGGGCACTCTCGAAGAGAGATTCGTGAATCATCTTGGTGAGTTCTTTTCCATATTGCGATTTGGGTGGAAGAAGAATAATCCATTCTTTTTCTGGTGTTCTAAGGAATACAACGTCGTCATGAATGGTGAATTTCTTCAAATTGTTTGCCATATCCAAGATCCTCTCATCTTTGGATTGTTCTTCTCGAACTTTGGCAAAATCGATGTTGTGATTACTGGTTAAGGCATTGATTGCAGGTGGTACATCTACGGTGGCAATCTCTCCTTTCTTTTTGGTGTTCTGCTTGTCTGGCGTTGATTCGGTGTCTTCTTTCTTCTCTGGATGATATCTCGAAAGAGTATCACAAACGATGTTCTGCTTGCCTGGTCGATACTGGATGTTGATATTCATGTCCTGGATGGTGAGTTGATATTTTCCAAGACGTCCAGCTAACTCCTTTCGGTACATCAAAGACTTCAATGGTGAATGGTCCGTTATGATAGTGGTATGAGCACCATCAATATACGGGCGAAAAGTCTTGGCAGCGAACACTAATCCCAGAGCTTCCAATTCGATAGCAGGGTAGTTCTTCTCGAATCGATTGTAGACACGGCTAGCGTAGGCAACAACTCTCAAATCTTTCTCATCATCACCTTGTTGTTGATACAATACAGCTCCAACTCCTTTTCCAGAAGCATCAACTTCGATGACGAATGGTTTTCCAAGACGAGGAGCTACCAAAATTGGTTCGGTAGTCAAAGCATCCTTGAGTTGTTGAAATGCTTGTTGTCGCTCAGAAGTCCATTCGAACTTTTCATCTTTCTTGGTGAGTTCGATAATTGGAGCAGCAATCTTTGAGAAGTTGTTCACAAAACGTCGATAAAATGAGGCCATTCCAATGAAAGCACGAACATCTTTCACAGTTTTCGGTCTTGGAAAGTCGGTGACAGCTTTTGTCTTGGCTGGATCCGGTTTGATTCCATCCTTTGAAACTAGAAATCCCAGAAATGAAATCTCACTCATAGCAAACTTCGATTTTTCAGCTTTCAACTTCATCCCGATTTGTTCGATCTTTCCCAAAACTTCATCGATGTCCTGAAGATGCTCTTCAACACTTCCGGATGTGATGATGACGTCATCGATGTAGACAAAAATCCGGGCTCTGACTTGCTCGATAAGTAAGTTCATGCATCTTTGAAATGTGCCAGGCGATCCTTTGAGTCCCATTGGCATCCGTAGATATTCGAATGCTCCCAGGAAACAAGCAAAAGCAGTCCTTTGACAATGTTCTGGCTCTACCAAAATTTGGTGGAATCCCGATTGAAAATCCAAACTGGTATATAGTTCTTGTCCACCACACAAGTCCAATATTTCTTGAATATTCGGTATAACTGACTGCACAGGCTTCGTAACTGCATTGAGTCCTCGAAAGTCCACTGTAAAACGCCATGTTTTACCATCCGCTTTTCGAACCAAAACGATAGGGGCGAGAAATGGAGAATTCGAGGGTCTGATGATCCTCTGTTCCAGCATTAATCTGATTTGCTTTCCAATTTCTTCTCGTTTTTCCAGCGGAATTCGATAAATCTTCGTCTGGGGAATCTTACATCCTTCTTCCAAATCGATTCGGTGTTTGATTGGACCGGTGTATTCTCCTAATATACCGTCTGGACCAACGAATGCTTCAGCATGCGCGTCGATGATCACTCTCAGAACTTCCTTTTGATTTTCGGTGAGTTTCGATTTCGAAAGGTCGACCCAATCTGATATCCGAAAATTTTTAGGCGTCTCCTGTGGAAGTTTTGGCAGTTTCGATTCCCAGTCTGCTTCCGGTGATCCTCTGACTTCATTCATCGTTTTCACTTGACCAATCTTCGATCCGATGGCAATAGGTCTGTTTTTCTTGAGACGAACACTGGTAGATGAAGGGTTGAAAACTTGAACCATAGTTTTTCCTTTCGGTCCGACTCTGACAAGCACTCTTCCTACGGCATACACGTCATCACTGTCTTCTTGAGTATCTTCCATGTAGAGCTCAGTTCCCATATCCTCGGTGTAATTCGGAATAATTGCAGGGATAACCGCTTCTGATTGTGGCTCGATGATGGTTTCCTTTTGAGGGAAAACTTCGATTTTCTCTTCGACGGTGACGGCGTTCAATTGGATCTCACAGGCTCCAATCTTGACGTATCCTTTGTGGACGTTGATACTGAAGTCGTGATTTTTGTTGATTTCGTTGACGAAATCCGTTCCAAGAAGAAGTGGTGCTGGACAATCTCCATCACGAGAAACCAAAAATGTATGAGGTATGTAGAAATCTCCAATCTTGATGGTAGCTTGAGTCGTTCCCAAGAAAGGAATTGAAGATCCATTAGCGGCTTGAGCAGGTGGTACAGTAGTTGAGTTGATTTTTGTCCTTACAGATGAAAGTGGCATATAACTCACTGCAGCTCCGCTGTCGACTAGTGCTTCGAGGATTTTTCCTTCCATATTCACATCGATATGAGGTAATTTGGCAATTTTGAATCGGCATTTGTTCACAACAGCATTGATCTTGATTACAGGATAGTCATCTGCGGCAACCACTGGCTCATAGTGGGCTCGTTGATCCATATGCACGTTGTTGATTCTGGCCAAAGCTTGAGTAGCTTGAGTAGCTAATCCAATCGCAACATTCGCTGTTTCTCGAGTTGCTCTCTTCGTAAGTTTTGCTGCTCTTCTGAATGCTCGGAACTTGAAATACAAGTAGATGAAGCAAACGAATAGTAGAATAACGATGACAGGTGCAGCAATCCACATGAGTAGTTGAACGACGGAAAAGAAAACTTTCTCCAATCCTTTTCCAATTGAAGTGACTGTAGACTTGTAGATTTCCTTAGCAGATTTGTGGACTTTTGAAGTTGTATTCTTGATAAATTCCAATCCATCACTCAAATATCCTCCTTGAATCAAACTATTTTCCAGATCACGTTGATATCTCGAAGCTCGGCGCTCCTTCTCCTTATCAGCTCCTGTCGAAACACCAGTTTCTTCGTCCATCGTTGTGTAGAACGTCTTTGGTGCATCCAGGAGAAATTGATCTTGGGTAATTTTGTTTGGTCGATTCAATTGTTGAGGGTTCACTTCACGATTTTCAGCTCCGATCCATCTGTTGTTCTCCAAACGAATTCCTGGTGGTCTTTCATTGCATGGGATGACAACTGCTTTTCCGACGAGATCGTCCGAACCAGGTAATTGAAACCATAAATCTCCATCAACGATAACAGGAATCAAATCGTAACAGGTCTCATTTACCTTCCTATCCCAATGGATTGTCGAAGGTGTCACTGTACGGCATTTTGAAACCATCAAAGTATCTCCAACTCTCTTTGCTGACACATCCTTTCTTTTCAGCAAATGTCTCACGGCGGCTGTCGGATCAATTGAAAGCAATGTTTCGAATAATGATGCAGTCGCAAATTGGTCCTTGCAAGTGTCGACGAAACTCTCTTGAATCGATTTCTTCGAAATGGACGATCTGTCCATGGAGTCTTCGATGATGACATCTTGAGGCAATTGAGATGTAGTTGTCTTACTTTGATGTGAAGGCGGCTTGACGTTCGGTGGCGGCATCGTAGTCGTTGTCGTCGTTGTCGTCATGTCCGTTGTCGTTGATCGGATGGTGGTAGTTGTTGTTGTGGCTGGACGTGTTGGAGCAATTGGAGGTGACCATGAAGCTTCATCGAGTGGTCTGATGTCCGGTTGACTTTTCAGCTTGGCTTCATCGAATCGTGGAGCGACATACTTGGAATCCAAATGAAGGAAATCAGCTGCACTTGGTCCAAATTCTCTTTCCAACAGTGGGTCGAACATGAAGGCATCCTTGCTGTCGATCAATCCAAGCATTGTCCGTTCTTCTCTGGTCAACTCTCTCTTCAGCTGGGTAAGTCGTCTTCTTTCTCTCCAAGCGTATTGAGCAATCCGGATTGCTTTCAGCGCGATCACCATTTCTCCCTGTGGATGTTTCCGATCTTCCGGGTAGAACTTCGTTCGAGTGGTCAGCAGCTGGTTCGTGACATTGTACATTTTGAATTCCTTCAAAATGTCCGCATTGTCGATGGGATTCGTCAGCTTCGGAACTTCCTCAAGACGGCGCACTCCCAGAACTTTCCAGACGATTGGGGTGGAAAAGTTCTGGCCAATCTCAAATTGAATCCATTCTCCACCAGCTCCTTTGATTCCGGCTACCTCTCTCCTCTTCCGAATCCAGAACGGCTCGTCCCGCAGGAACTGATGTTTCGGCCGTCGGTGAAAGTGGTCCGGGAACTCAATGAGGAGTCCATCATCCGTCAGAAGGGCCTCGTTCAAGTAGCAGTCGTCTTTTATCTGGTTCAACTTCCGTAAGTCCTTGTCAATCCTGGAGAAAACTCCAGTCTCTTCAAGGGCTACGTGATTGAGGTCCAGAATGGCTTCAGTCGAGTAGGCGGATCGGAATGGGCACTCTCTTCTCGGTGATTGTGGCATCCAAACAATCGTGGCTTGTCCGGTCCTACAGCTTCCCGACTCCCAGCTGCACGTTTCCATCGATCCAAGATCCGAAACGATGGTGGATCCGTCCAAAGTTCCTACGTGTCCCGTCTGGAGGGTGAATTCCAGCACGTGATTGACGTAGGATCCAAACCAGAGCGTCTTGTTGTTGATTTCCGTTCCGAGTGAGTTCGAACGCCACATTCCTGGTGAAATTTCTTCCAATTTTCCTCCATCGAATTTCTTTTCAGATGCAGCTCTCCGACATTCGTCTTCTGGAACTTCCAGTTGTCTTCCAACTTCAGCGACTGTCCGATGGTAAATAGACAAAATTCCGAAAGTCCTCGCCTCTATCTCTGTCTTGAAGCATTTGACTGCTTCGAGTTGGTTGACTTCGGATCGCGCCACGAAGACGTTGACTTGGTGTCGGCGTAGCTGGAGTTCGTTGTGGAATGTGCACGGAACGACAGACGGTGGGATGAAGGTGTTTCCATTTACACCAAATCCACAGATTTGGTGTGACGATGCAGCTGCTCCATTGAACAATGCGAAGACCATCATCAATCCCATAAGGAAATTGCTGATGCTATTCACATTAGCTCTAGGTTGGTTACCTTGATTTCCACGATTTCCATGAGTTGTACCATTTGTGATTTGAGGGAATCCGGTTGGCTGTTGCTGCTGCTGCTGCTGGAACTGCTGCTGTGGATGGAACTGATGTTGCTGGTACTGCTGGTTTTGGAACTGCTGAGGCTGGAACTGCTGCTGTTGGAATCCATTTCCTTGGAATCCGGAGAATCCTTGGAATCCTTGAAATCCGTTGCCGTTTCCTCTGCGTCCGAATCTTCCACGATTTCCACCTCGGCCACGACTATTTCCACGATTCGGTCCATTGAATCCTTGATTCTGGTGGCTGTTGAATCCTTGATTCGGATTTCCATTGAAACCTTGATTCTGGTTCGGATTGAATCCACCTTGCTGCTTCTGGTGGTAAAACTGGACGGCAGCAATCATGGCGTCTCCTTCCTCCTCTTCAGCTTCAATCTTCAGCAGCCTACTGATCTTCTCGGCTTGCAGAGTCATGTCTCGCAGTGTCCTCGGCACGGTGGGCAGGCGTCGGATTTCGGTCCGGATGTTCCTGTGTACGCCGTTCAGGAACTGGGACGCCATCAGACGTTCCCGAGATACGGTCTCGAGATCGTCGTAGGCGTACGAGCCCACCCTCTTGATCTTCTCGGCGAACTCTCGGATTGACAGTTTTCCTTGGACCAGCGTAGCCATTTCTTGAAGAGCGACCTCCTTGTCAGCTTCACATTCGTGCAGTTTCACGAACGCGTCGGACATCGTTTTCCATGAAGTGAGTTCGTCTTCCTTCAGTGTGTTGAACCTCTCCCTTGCGGGATTTTCCAGGAAGAACGGCATCAGCGGAATGCCCGTTTTGGCAGGGACGTTGATCAGGCGGAGCAGCTTTCCCACGTCGTTGAGCCATACGACGAGGTCAGCTGCTCTTCCATCCTTAAACTTTTTGGTGCTCTTCTCCAATAGTCGGATGATGTCAGCCGTATCCTTCCAGATCTTCTTGGAGTTCACCCTCAATCTTGGACCATCCATCGCACATTGGTCGTTGTCATCAAACTCCGAGTCACTTAACACCGGTTTCTGCTCGTTTTGCTCTCCATTGAGACTCATCGTTGGCGATGGAGCGATTGACGAATTCAGTTGGAAATGTCGAACGGTGAGTGTTTCCGATCCCGATTCAGATTCCGGAGGAGAAAAATTTGGCGATGAATTGGCAGAGACAAATGGAGATGACAGTGGTGATGAGGAAATTGGAGATAGAAGAGCAGAGAATGGAGGAGTGAGTTGAGAAGAAGGGCTTGAGATCGGAGTTGATGAGAATATAGAGCCAAATAATTCGGAATCAGATAAATCGATATCAAACGGATTAACTCTTACAGATTTTCCCGGAGGTGTTGTTGGAGTTCCTTGGTCCGTTGTCTCCTGCTTTCCAGCTTCTTCTGCTTTCAATTTTCCGAATGGAGTGTAGTTCAGAAGGGTCGTGAAGAATCCTTTTGTAGTGGACGGTGAGTTTTCCTTTTGAGCAATGAGAGTTTCTTCAGCTGTGGTTTCCTCGCTTGACGGTTCTTCAACTGACGGTTCTTCGACTGGAGGTTCTTCAACTTCGACTTTGACTTCTTTGTTCCCTGTCGACTTCTTGGACTTCTTGGACTTCGTAGGCGGCTTCTTGACTTTTCCAGATGTAGTTGTTGTTGCAGATGTTGATGCAGATGTCGATGCAGTTGTTGATGCTGCTAACTTTGATAATTCCTCTTCCTTGTCCTTTCTCGTCTGACTTCTCGTGCGGATGCTCGATTCAGGTAAGACGGGTTTGTCTCTCTTCGGCTTGTCTTCCAGGTTGTTGATGAAAGAAGATTGATATTACGGTAAGCGAAGGTAAGGTGAAGAGCGATGAGAAGGATGAAAGGATGGAAGAGCGAGAGATGAGAAGAATGAATAAGAACAGTAGGAGGTCACAAACAGAAGCTGTGGCAAATCCCAAAGCAATCGAAGGAAAAATTCAAAACTGAGAAAAGAATTTGACGAACGAAGAGCAGAGGAAAATGACGACAACTCTGATAGGGTGCTTCAATGAATGAATGAATGAATAAACCCTTCTTACTATCTTATTATTCTGTGGGCGTGGTCTCTCAATCTCTCGATTGTTTACGGCAGATGCATATGCATATTCCGAATTGTTTACCGCATTCGCCCGCGGTGCCACCCGGTGCAGCTGTCACTAATGTTGCGAGCGTAATAATCCGATGCGATGAAGAAATAGGCATATTGTTTACCGCATAGGACATATGGGTGAACGCACTCTTATCGGTTCCGCACGCTTAATGACTTTGTTTACCAGATGGCGCACTGTTCGCATTAAGGTTTCTGATAGATTCTGGAGATGCCATCCAGTGTAAACAATCTATCGTACTGGCTTGTGTCAGTTCACTTCCTGGCACCTTGTGCACCAGATGAGTGTCTGTGAATGCATCTGTCACGACTTTCCGTGGCCAGACGGACAAACATGGTTTACGACTCCATGTCTCGACTCTAAATTTAAAAATTGAATTTTGTTGGGGCATCGAAAAATAAATTTTGCGTAATAGCTAGTCTTTTCCAGAGAACTTTAGCTACGAGTCGAAATCTTTCTTGGCTAATTATACGACGGCTTTTCACTAAATGCGCTTCTCCTGGACCCTCTCGGTATCTCAGGATGCCTTTACACTGATAGACTTTGGCCGAGCCTAAATATGCCTTGACTCACGCTAACCAACCTTAAGGAAAAAATAAATATATATTAGGACCAAAAAGACGGTTCTCAGCCCGCTTGTCCAAATAGCCTTTCCGGTATTCGTGGCCTGGAAACCAACGAATTGAGTAAAGAGAGACGTTACTTCCGTTCCCCCACCGGTGTCGTTTGTTATTATTATTATTGAAACTTAATCAAAATCGCGATGAATTTGAAATGAATTTGAGATAAGAGGGATACATAAGAGATTAGGGATAGGATCTAGGTCGCCAAGAAAAGATTATGATGCGCGTAGATAACATACACAGAATTGAACTCCAAACCCTTGGAATTACCCTGCTAAATGAGTTGAAATGAGATAACAGGGGGTCCTAAAGTGTGGAAGTGAGCTAGCAACTTCTCACAACCCAAATTGGTGCGCGAACCTCTGAAATTCGGTTAACCAAAACACGATGAGACCGTCCAAGGTGACACTAAAAACCTCGCAGTGCAATTGAGTAGATGGTGCTAGGACCTATCTTCCGTTTACAAGGAAGAGTTCTAGTGAAGGAAAGTGGGAAAACGTAGCACTCATGACTCTCTCAGTGAAACTGGATCATACTAGAGTTCGGTGTGGGACCTCCATTTAATAAGGTTGACGTCCATGGTGTGAACTTTGACCTTATCCTTCCACTTACTTAAATCCAACACTTACGAACACGGTCTCGATTACATAAATATTTATTAGAGGAGACTAAAGAATAAGAAAGATAAAGTTAACTTAAAGAGGGAGACTAATACTAAAGGGGCTTAATGAGAATAAACATATAAAACTATAAAAGAGATAATTAAAGATTAAATAATAGACCGCAAGACGGTTGGTCTGTCTTGGGACCTAGCACTCCGCTACTACTGACCCTCGGGTGTCGACAACCCCGCGCGGGAGAAAGGGAGAGAGACACAGAGTAAAGGGAACGCCCCTCAAAATGAGAGAACGTTCAAAGTACCATGTGACAATACCATGTTTTCGGGTGCAGATCTTATGTACATCTACTCTGAAGGCTTGGTAGAACCCCAGACGGTTAGTCATATTCAAACACCTCTTTTGAAGGTTATCAGCATAAGTACGGGAAATGAGGGAAATGTTGAACAAACATTCTCAAACGTTTTTCATTTCTTCTGCAGAATCTCAAAAACGATCAGTGATCGTTTTTCATTTCTTCTGCAGAATCTCAAAACGATCAGTGATCGTTTTTCATTTCTTCTACAGAATCTCAAAAACGATCAGTGATCGTTTTTCATTTCTTCTGCAGAATCTCAAAAACGATCAGTGATCGTTTTTCATTTCTTCTGCAGAATCTCAAAAACGATCAGTGATCTTTTTTCATTTCTTCTGCAGATACTCAAAAACGATCAGTGATCGTTTTTCATTTCTTCTGCAGAATCTCAAAACGATCAGTGATCGTTTTTCATTTCTTCTGCAGAATCTCAAAAACGATCAGTGATCGTTTTTCATTTCTTCTGCAGAATCTCAAAAACGATCAGTGATCGTTTTTCATTTCTTCTGCAGAATCTCAAAAACGATCAGTGATCGTTTTTCATTTCTTCTGCAGAATCTCAAAAACGATCAGTGATCGTTTTTCATTTCTTCTGCAGAATCTCAAAAACGATCAGTGATCGTTTTTCATTTCTTCTGCAGAATCTCAAAAACGATCAGTGATCGTTTTCATTTCTTCTGCAGAATCTCAAAAACGATCAGTGATCGTTTTTCATTTCTTCTGCAGAATCTCAAAAACGATCAGTGATCGTTTTTCATTTCTTCTGCAGAATCTCAAAAACGATCAGTGATCGTTTTTCATTTCTTCTGCAGAATCTCAAAAACGATCAGTGATCGTTTTTCATTTCTTCTGCAGAATCTCAAAAACGATCAGTGATCGTTTTTCATTTCTTCTGCAGAATCTCAAAA
>NW_026526050.1:0-16421 GCF_010183535.1 Caenorhabditis remanei
GATTGAAATTCTTAAAAACAGGGTACTTTTTGTATTATTAACTTCCCCCACCATTCTTATCTGTGTCGGTTCCGGTTAGACTGATCGAGCATGGCGCTGTAATAGTCTATACTTATCCGGGCTGAGGTTTCTTCAGTAGACGCGGGTTTGACTCCTCCCGGGTTAGAAATGAAACATTATAATTGAAATTCCCAAAAACGGGATAATTTTGAATTAAATCTTTCAAAAATGGGATAATTTTTATATTATTTACTTCCCCCACCATTATTGTCTGTGTCGGTTCGGTTAGACTGATCTAGCATGGCGCTTGTAATAGTCTATACTTATCCGGGCTGAAGTTTTCTTCAGTAGACGCGGGTTTGAATCCTCCCGGGTTAGAAATGAAACATTATAATTGAAATTCCCAAAAACGGGATAATTTTGAATTAAATCTTTCAAAAATGGGATAATTTTTATATTATTTACTTCCCCCACCATTATTGTCTGTGTCGGTTCCGGTTAGACTGATCTAGCATGGCGCTGTAATAGTCTATACTTATCCGGGCTGAGGTTTCTTCAGTAGACGCGGGTTTGAATCCTCCCGGGTTAGAAATGAAACATTATAATTGAAATTCCCAAAAACGGGATAATTTTGAATTAAATCTTTCAAAAACGGAATAATTTTTATATTATTGACTTCCCCAACCATTCTTATCTGTGTCGGTTCCGGTTAGACTGATCGAGCATGGCGCTGTAATAGTCTATACTTATCCGGGCTGAAGTTTACTTCAGTAGACGCGGGTTTGAATCCTCCCGGGCTAGAAATGAAACAATTACAAATGAAATTCTCAAAAACGAGATATTTTCTACGTAACTGATTTAGAGTATGTTAAATTTCCAACCAATAGTATTTAGCAGCGAGATACTCTCTTTCTTTCTTTTTACATCAACAAATTCAACGACGGATAACGGTATCAAAGATTGGACTCAGTGACCTGGATAATGCAATAGATGCAACGAAGAGAAGCGGCTGAAATACATGGGAAACGTGTTCTTTAGGCGGTGGATACCAGAGTTTGTAGGAAAGGGAACGGATGATTGAGTAGTAGAAACCAGGGAATGAACGACAAAGTGACCTTATTTCTTATTTCTAGCAGGGTCGGCTACATTCCTTCCGAACTTCTCCTCCCTCCACAGAAGTATTATGTTGATCAAGAAGATGAGAGCATTTACTTTTCTGGTTTACGCCAAAGCACATCTATTTCTTTTCTTCAACGAGAGTCAATTTGTCTACTATCTTCTGAATCCACGACGACTGCGGCTTAGGCTCCCCAGCTTTTTTTTCTGAACATGAGTCCCACCATAGTTGTCAAGGCCCGGCCCGGGCCGGGCCGGGCCGGGCCTTGTCGGCAAAATCAGGGCCCGGCCCGGCCCGGCCCGGGCCGGCCCGGGCCGGGCCGGGCTTAAGGCCCGGCCCGAAGGCCCGGGCATATTGGCGCGAAAGTCAAATTTTCAAATTTTTTCAAATTTTTTGAATTTTTTAAATTTTTCGCGAAAAAGTCAAATTTTCGACTATCAGCCAGAATTAGAAGAAATTCTGAAAATAGTCAAAAATGGTCACATTTCCGATGAAAAATTGAAAAAATTGGGAAAAAAAAATTGGGAAAAAAAGGGTCACTTTTTGAAGCCGGGCCTTCGGGCCGGGCCGGGCCTTGAAAATTTTCTACCGGCCCGGCCCGGCCCGGCCCGGCCCGGCCCGGGCCTTCGGGCCTTGCCGGGCCGGCCCGGGCCTTGACAACTATGAGTCCCACTCTTGCAATCGTTGCCCTTCTGCATTTCATCGGCGACACACGGTTTCCAGTTTCCAGCACGTGTTACAACACACCCCACAGTGGTCTCCAGCACGGTCTCAAAGTATTGCAACATGTTATTTGTTTCAAGCGAAGAATTTTGTTCAGGTATCGATAATTTCTAAAATTTATGTATTAAAGAAAAAATTCAAACATTGGTCTCTGCCTTCAGCTATGCGGTTAGTTACCTATTTTCTAGAACCTTAGCATAAAATTCTTGGTTTCATAGGCAGAAGATTGGTTTTTTTTAACGTTGAAATGGGGATAAACTCAAAGGACACAAATATACAAATACAATGAAAACAAATACAAAATGGTCGGAAATTTATAAAATAAGGTCGTCTTCACTTTTTTTCAATATTTGGCCAACCGAAAGGAAGTGAAATAATTATACTGTTATCTCGAAAAGTGAAAATATCCAATGTTTCGAAAAGATTGATAGTTTGATTGGCGACTTAATTAAACTGATAACAAGCTTCCAACAGCTGCTGCTGTTTCATTCTATCCTTTTATAGTTTTGAGCTTTAGACGAATCGTCTATGACGACTAAATTGCTTTATTAAATGTAGCATCAGCAAAAAATAATAACTGATGAAAAAGCTCTGAAATAAATATAATCATGTGCCACTCTCAAAACAGCTTTTTCGTAATTAAAGCCCGATAATAATGATATATATTTAGCTATTAAATTCATTGATCATCAGCTTTTTTAATCAGGTACACAAGTTACTACGGCTCATTCACAACATGAAACATATATACTAGAGTCTTGTAACAGGTCCATAGAGAGAAAAACTTTACAACAGTTTTCATTGACTTTCTTTTCTTTTGATAAACGAGATTTGTCAATACAATACGTTTCAGTAGTCGTATGTTGATAATGAGTTTGTTTTGTGAACAAACGATATAATGTTTCAAATGAAGCACAACTACTCAAGGTAAATTACATCTTAATAGCAACCGGTTGAATCTGTAAAAAAAATTTTGTTTTCGCTAGCAAAGTGCTAACTATCAAAGTTTTCTGAGGGAATGTGAGGGGAAATAATCGCGGGACATATATATTTTCTTGAAATTGTTGCTCATAGCTACGAACGATGAATTCACAACACTTTTTGAAGATTTCTGATGTTACTGAAAATTGAGAAAACAGTAACGAAATTCCAAAATTCGATACATTAATCAAAATTCGATGCATTAAAATTCGATACAAGAAAACTCAAATACTGAAGGAGAGCGAGCGTTCTTTAAAGTTTTTTTTCTCGAATTCTGTGTTATATGAAGAATGAAACAAATTGGTTCATCTCCAGTTTGTTGAATATGTATACTGGTCAATTGTGTGGAAATCGACGTATTTTTGTCTAGAGTTGGCATCAGCTAGGCTTTAACCCCATTTAAGTGTGCGTTCACTTCTATCGTTTCATTTATTTTTATGAATTGGTTGCTTAGGCGCGGAAACTGTGATATGAAGTGGCGAAAACAGCAAAAAATATCTGCTGTTTCTGTGTGTCCACATCTGGAACACTCCGACACATTTATATAATAGTTCTTTTTTAATTCACTGGAAAACCTTTTTTATGCCGATGGGGTGTTTGGTGAAACTTGAACACATTAATTTTCCAAAATGGTCAATTAAATAGCGTTGTCAGAATTTGAAGAAATCTTTTCATTGGCCGGAAATCTCGGTCTAAAAATTCTGGAACTCCAAGTTTCACGTTGTCCGCTTGTCATTTCTTCGAGAAGTGTGGAAGCAGTAGAAAAATTGATCGAGTGTATTTATTTGGTTACAAGTCTAATGTAAAACCAAGAATTTTTCTGAAAAAAGTTTCGGAAATAAAAACAACAAAAGATTGTGAATTCCCAACAACAATGCTGAATCAATGATAACAAATTAGAGAAACAGTAAGGGAATCTAACTTTTTTGGCAGTTTCTAAGTACTAGGATCTGTTAAAAACTGAAAGTTGGCTTCTGTTGAAAATTACTGTTTCAATGAGTTGAGAAATACTTTTAAATGGTTTAGAATTCAGTGTGGTTATCCAAAATCATTAACCTTACTTTCAGTTATTCAAGGGTAATCCATTGCCGGAAGAAATTTCAAGAGCCAGTTAAAATTAACAAATTCTATCTTTGATAGACAGAAGTTGCTAAAAGAAAATTGTCATCACTTGACCAAAAATGAACATTATTTACAAATTTTTTTGTGTTTGATTTGATAAGACTGAAACGGTAAGACAAGTTTTTCTCGAACGTGAAAAAAACAGAAATGCCGTTAGTTAAAAAAACGCTGGATCAGGAAAAACGGAGAACTAATCTACATAAAAATATCGATCCCATCACTAGGGTTTGATGAAACAGAACATGGTTTTTCTTACTGTCAGCAGCCTGTTCTAGGAAAATAGATGATAGAGGATATTACCTGTTCGCCACTGGTTAACCGCTGGCTCAAAGTACGACTCCGGGACGAGGAGTGAGTTTTGTTGCTTAGTTCCAATTTACGCCGGCTCACTACCGTACTTTACACAAAAACTTTTAATAGTACGGTAGTGACCCACACCGTGTCCCCTGGCCAATTTTTTGAGCGAGCGGCCGGGAACGAGAATATGGGTAATGCTAACCATGTTCAGTCTTTGTAACTCTACAAGCAATTTTTGGGCCAGGAAGAATAGTCATACTCTCGTTACCGGGGTTGAGTATCTTTTCTGAATAAACTGAAACAATTATTTTTTTAAAACTATTTTGAATGATTTTTGTTGAAGTTGATAACAGTTTGATTTTAATGTGAAAGCAGGAACAATATGGTTCATTCGTTTTCAACTGTGTCATTAATTCTAGCAGTCAATCAACATAATGGTATTGACAGAATACTTTTCAGGGCTATAGTTTTTATAGCTTATCAATCGGAGCAATAAAAGAAAAGCCTCATCCGGACAAAATAATAAGTCCTTTCTAGTTTTATAATTTTCTCCACAGAAAGACAAAAATTAGTAGAAAATTTCAAATTAAGCAGCTATCTCTAAAAGAATATATACGACAACTACTCTATCATGGCTCATGGTGTTATTTCACATTTGGGAAACAGTAAAGATAACTTTCACATTTTCTTTCCGTTTCTATGTGTTGTTTTTTCAGATAAGGAATAGAGAATTGCGGTTTTACAATCTTTTACAGAATCAATGATTCTTCTCAGTTTTGCATTATATATCAGTTCTTCTGTTAGGGTTTTAGCTTTCAAAACATATGTGACACAATACAAAAAATACATTCCTTTATTCCTGTCAAATACTACTTTTGATTGGATTCTTCAAGCTTAAGATATTTTTGAGAAACAAAAAAATTATTTAAAAAATAAAAACTAACTAATTGTGTTCTCAAGATACAAGACATGCTCAGCGGGAAAATTTGGAAGGACGCCGGAAGGTTTATGGATGGAAGGGGATATCGGAGTGTCGTTGCCACATTTTCAAAAATTCAAATCGTTTTTACAACTTCGTCCTTTGATAATCAACTAAAAACAGCGAGCAAAACAAAAGACGTATTATTTTAATGACTGATAAACATATTCAGTATGTCAGAAAATAAAGCTTTCATGTTTTCTTGTGTTTTTTCTTGCTTTGCGTTATACAATGTGATAAATAAAGTTGTAAAAACGATTTGAATTTTTGAAAATGTGGCAACGACACTCCGATATCCCCTTCCATCCATAAACCTTCCGGCGTCCTTCCAAATTTTCCCGCTGAGTGATTGGCACATAATAATAGAATAAAAAATAAGAAAGTTAGGAAGAGTATGCATGTAGCTACAATAAATCATCTTACTGTTTCAAAAACGATTTTTATCACATTCCTGTTTCTCATTGACTAGTGCAACGTTGTAGAGAATATTTCTTTCATTCTACACGTAGAGAAGCTACTGCTCAAGGCCTTGATAAACACACATTTTGTGTTCTTCCGACTTAATGTGAATCAACGGATCTGAATTCTTGTTTGTGTTTATTTTACTGAATCAAAAATTCTAGAAATTTCTGAACGACATTTGTTTGTGGTGGAACTGTCGTTTATCCAAAAACACTAGTGATATGAAAATTCAACAATTTTTATCACGATGATAACCACGGGTTCATTATTTACATTTTATTCCTGTTTCTGATTTTTTAGAAAATATATGTACATAAATCGCGGAAGTGTTGTCATAATTTCATCTGACTTCACATATCTGATACTTTCATTCACAGTTTCTATTTCGAATTTCTCATTTGGAATTGTAGAAACGTCATAATTGATCAAAAATGGATTTTATTTCATATTTATAATAATAATCATTATTATTATTTATTACGATATATTTATCACGATATTAATTGAATTGGTTTCGATACTTGAAGAAAATTGGTTTCATACTGTTTCCTCAAATTTATGAAGCAAAAGAAACTGGAATAATATGTTATTCACTATTAGTGCATATGTAAAAACATCAGAATCTCCTAAATATCAATTTAACGATTGATGAGATAAGAATGTGTTGATATCTTCTTAATGAAACAGAATCAGAATACCGTAATACTGCTTTTCAGTGAAAACTTCTGTTGATTGCTGTCTTTTTTGACTGATATAACTGAAATAATTTTTTTGGTCGTAGTGCAAGAAAATGGAGAAAATACGATATTTTACAGTGTTGAAGTACACGACAAAGCTTTTAGATCGGTTTGATCAACAAGCGTGAAGATATGGATGTAAGCTAACCTGTAAACTTCTCATAACGTCATATGTGTTCATTGTTCCCTTTTTTTAAATCTCTTGACTGATTAAAAAAAACGCACTCTTCGATTGTTGAATTTGAAGAAATGAGTGTAAACATTGTTCGCTAAACAGTACAAAGTTTTAAGAATAAGACTTTTGTGAGTCGTATTTTATGAGAAAGTGCGAGATTTTTTGGGGAAAAAGTAATTTTTGGATAGTGTTTCAAGCACAACGTAATTCTAGTTGAAATATGATTAACATTCCCAAAAACGGGATAATTTTGAATTAAATCTTTGAAAAACAGGATAATTTTTATATTATTGACTTCCCCAACCATTCTTATCTGTGTCGGTTCCGGTTAGACTGATCGAGCATGGCGCTGTAATAGTCTATACTTATCCGGGCTGAGGTTATCTTCAGTAGACGCGGGTTTGAATCCTCCCGGGTTAGAAATGAAACAAATATGATTAACATTCCCAAAAACGGGATAATTTTGAATTAAATTTTACAAAAACGGGATAATTTTTATACTATTGACTTCCCCCACCATTCTTATCTGTGTCGGTTCCGGTTAGACTGATCGAGCATGGCGCTGTAATAGTCTATACTTATCCGGGCTGAGGTTTACTTCAGTAGACGCGGGTTTGAATCCTCCCGGGTTAGAAATTAACAAAATTATGATTAAAATTCCTAAAAACAGGACATTTTTAACATAAAAATCAAAGAAATTATGATTGAAATTCTTAAAAACAGGGTACTTTTTGTAATATCAACTTCCCCCACCATTCTTATCTGTGTCGGTTCCGGTTAGACTGATCGAGCATGGCGCTGTAATAGTCTATACTTATCCGGGCTGAGGTTTACTTCAGTAGACGCGGGTTTGAATCCTCCCGGGTTAGAAATTAACAAAATTATGATTAAAATTCCTAAAAACAGGACATTTTTAACATAAAAATCAAAGAAATTATGATTGAAATTCTTAAAAACAGGGTACTTTTTGTAATATTAACTTCCCCCACCATTCTTATCTGTGTCGGTTCCGGTTAGACTGATTGAGCATGGCGCTGTAATAGTCTATACTTATCCGGGCTGAAGTTTTCTTCAGTAGACGCGGGTTTGAATCCTCCCGGGTTAGAAATGAAACAAATATGATTAACATTCCCAAAAACGGGATAATTTTGAATTAAATCTTTGAAAAACAGGATAATTTTTATATTATTGACTTCCCCAACCATTCTTATCTGTGTCGGTTCCGGTTAGACTGATCGAGCATGGCGCTGTAATAGTCTATACTTATCCGGGCTGAGGTTATCTTCAGTAGACGCGGGTTTGAATCCTCCCGGGTTAGAAATGAAACAAATATGATTAACACCAGTCGGTTTACGTCGCCTAACGGCGACTAAACCTCCTTCCCTACACCACCCTTCTCAGTTTTACAGCGCCTGCGGCGCTTCTTAGCCGAGCAGTTTTAGCACAATTATAAAATTTTTCCTTTTCAGACTTAAATTCTACAACCTTTCTCAATGACTTTTCCTATACTAATAGAATATGGAATTTAGAATGAGCTGTTTTTGAATTTACCAATTTGAACTTTCTTCCTATGTTTTTCCTTATTTCAAAACAATCTCACAGAAGAACGTGAACTTGATAACTCTTCTGTTTTCCCTTCTCAAAAGGCGAGTGATCATGCCGATATATTTTTTATTTTTTGACTGATCGGCGGCAATGCCGCCTTCCTTCTCGGAATATGGCAGACTAAGACGGTGTTTCAACAAATTCTCATCCAAGAATTCATTATTTTTTGTAGGCAACCGAGCTACGACGGGTCCTTATTCACATATTAGCTTCTTGAGTAGTGGTCTTCCATTTATGTTAGGCTTCGCTATCAGAAAACATGCTCTCCCGGTTCTTTTAATTCCCATTATGTATGTGAGCGGCAGAGCTGCGCGGAATTCCTTCCTCCGACTACATTCCTTCTTCTTCCGGGCTTTTTTTTCACTTTCTTCTTCTCTCTTCCGACTTCTCTTTTGAAAATTTCACTTTCTTCCTCCTTCTTCCGACTTCCCTTTTTAGAAAATTTACTTCCGACTTCCCGCTTCAGTCTTCCGTTGAAAATATTTGCCACTTCCGGCTTTCAAAAAAGTTTACAAACATTTTGGAATTTTCGACTGACTTCCTTCTTCCGTCTTCCTTTTTCAAAAATTTACTTTCCTCTTCCTTCTTCCGGCTCCCTTTTTGAAATTTTTAACTCCTTCTTCCTTCTTCAGACTTCCTTTTTCGAAAATTTTACAGCTCTGATGAGCGGTATTCAAATCTCAAATCGAACTTTCGAATCCGAAAACACCGAATGCTATCGGTCTGGCGCGTTCATGATGAAATATTAATTTTAAGATTACGGTAGTCTTTTGACCCGTAGCCAACGGGAGTTTTCGGGCTCTTGACCAAATTTTCATTCAATTTTCTCTCAAATGCAAGATGCGTGTTTTTCCCTCCATTTACATACAAAAGTTCCTCAATAAATTACTTTCCCATAACAAAAAAGCAAAAAAATATTTCCAATTTGACGGGAACGAACTCACCACCCCACGCGTGAGAGTCATCTGCGTAGACCACTACACCGAAAACGCGCGGCCGGCGCCTTTCGAGAGTGCATTCAAGAAACATCGAGTCAGTAGTGTTAGGTTGATATTTTGAGCTTTCTACCACCCTGTCGGGACACACCCTCATCAACGAAATTTAGCACTAAAAACCTCATCGTCTCCAGAAGACGTCAAATTTGATATTTTTGAAAAAAGAAAAGTTCGGGCATCAACTAAGACACATTTCCAATACATCTATCCAGGTTTCATAAAAATCGGCCCACTACGAAGGGAGTTATGGCTGGCGACAAACAAATACACAAACGGATCTGTTGAATATTATTAGTAAAGATTCCCAAAAACGGGATAATTTTGAATTAAATCTTTGAAAAACAGGATAATTTTTATATTATTGACTTCCCCAACCATTTGTGAAAGGGTAGAACTCAGACTATGTCTGCCTTCTTCCTTTTCTCTAACCTCTCTTCTCTAGGCGTCTCAACACAAAGAGGAAGAGTCGGAGAAGACTGGCTCCGCCCCTTTTCACATGGAAGGGAGCGTCGCCTCTCTTCAGTTAGTCTAGCTGGATCCTAGCCCAAGCATGTCACCTAGCTTGGGGTGAGTCCCCGTCCTACTGTACCTCAGCAGGACTGGGTCTCACTAGGATCCTTAGGCCCCTATATATATTACTCACCCTTTATTCATTATACCTTATTATTCATTCATATTACTTGCTTATATAACCTCTACATAAACCTATAATCATACACATATAATTAACCCTACTCCACTTTCAATAAGCCCGAGGAATCAGGTGAAGGTTGAGCAACCAGAAGGGGTTCTGGAGCGACCCCCCTTCACATGGAGGTCCCACCAATCTTTTCTTTACTCTTCCTATCTGAAAGAGATACTAATATTCATACTATACTACTGTGAACTAATATTTTACTACACCAACTGGAAACTCGTGTCGTTATCAGAGTTCAAATGGAAGTTCAAGTAGGTCTCATCGACTTTCTGGGAATGTGGTTGCAAACATATTCAAAGAAAGGTCCATCAGCTATGGTGAGGCACAGGTATGTGAATTAGATGAGGACGATATCAATCGTCACAACTCCCTTTTAATCCTGAAACAGTGGCTTAGGAGTACATTCTGTAGCTCCAGTTTAAGATCAGGAAATATAGTTATTATGTGTGTATTTATTGGAAAATCATACTATATTGGGAAGGAAGTATATTGAAATACATTCTTTAAAAATCTCTCGTTAAATATCTCTCGTTAAAATCTCTCTATTAAATCTCTCTATTAAAATCTCTCTATTAAATCTCTCTATCAAAGATCGGTCATAAAATCTCGTTTCTTATACTAACATAGTTAACTGGTCATTAGGTAATTTAAGAGTATTAGGAAGTAGATAAAATAAGCATTTTATCAAGATTGAGAAGTTCCTAACTAGTGACTAAAACAACCCAACTTCCCACCCGAAATTCCAAAAATCTACCAAGAAAAGTCCAGTCAGAAAAAACAACATTGAGACCATAACATTACGGTACAGGAGTGTATTGTTGGAGGGCTTAGTTCAAATCGGTTCAGAGACGATCGAACATAGCAATCTTTAACGTTAAAATTCACACCACGAGACTCGTCTAGATATAGTAAGAAGATAAGAATCAGACGATTCCGGTTAAGTGGCATAAAACGAAATGAACTAACCAAGTCTCGGAGTTACTGTAATCTACTGAGTGCAGTCATTAAGAATGGAAAAATGACATATATCTCAGGCTGAAAGTGAGGTCAATATATCCTTAACCAATTCCAGACCGTGACAAAAAGGGTCATAAAAATCTAGAATCTTAGAATTGTTAGACCGAAGAACAGTGCTATCATGCTATATAAAAAGAAATAAAGTAAATTGTTATGGGAAAGTTAGAGATGCATTTCCGTCCTCGAAGTAATCGACATTTATAAAGCTATTGCTCACTGAAGTACCATAATACTCTCCTTGATAGCACCCGGAGACCTCTAGACAGGGATGACGGAAACATTAATTTGTAAAACCTGGAAGGAAATTACTGCCTGGCTTGACTCAGACTCGCAGGAAAAGTATTTCGCTAGAGTGTTAGAAGGATCCGCATACCATGTAGTGATAACCTGTCACGGCCGTCAGGCTCACTAACGTAACATGGATGTTTAAAATTGAAGAATAATATAAAATAGTTAATTTCTCCATGTTCTTTGAAGAGTCTGACCAAGAAAGGAAATCCATGAATCCTAGGCAGACTATATGATTAGCAGAACTCATCTGCCCTTAATTTTCGCCACAAGCGCGACAGCTACAAAGCTATATTATGTTAAAAACAGTTTGATTATAGATTCTAGATAGGAGTACGTTCTGTGAGAGTCAGAATCTACTAGGTTATACACGCACGAAATAGCGTTGCGAACCCGGAGACATGTTGCTGACTAGAAGAAGAAAAGGACTACGGTAGAAAGATCAGAAGTGCAGCCCGTGGGGTATAAATAATGCATCGTCACGAGCAAAAGCTACAGTAGGACGTCGAAACGACGCGAAACGAAATTAGGAGGAATTCAAGTGTAATTCCCGGAGTGTGCAACATTTGTGAATAGAAGATGACGGGAAAAGGGGGGAAGCGAAAAGAAATAACAGGCGGGGTCGGAGAGGCGTAGATTATAATTTACGATTGTCAGGCGATATACGAAAATTGTATACAATTGTATATGCGACAGCCGCTGGCATTTGGCATTCTGGCAGACAGCTGTCGTGGAATGAGGAGCAATGAGACACTGGGGGGCAAAGCCACTCAAGACCACCAGAGGAGGTCAGGCCACGCCCCACGGACTACGGTAGAAGGGGAAGGAGTATAAAAGGGGACCAGTCTACGGAAAAACGGTCATTTCACCCACTCCTTTCTAACTAAACCCTTACCACCTAAAATCCATAAATTTTCCAGAAAACTGGAGAATTAGTGACTGGTAACCCCACTCACGCCCAATCGCAGCATCTAGCTCAACAGCTCACGGCTAACGCAAACAACCGCCCAACTGCCCAAACCAACACTACAACTACCAACGCAACCCGAGAAGGATCCAACTGAAGTTGAAGTTAGTTTCTTTCCATTTTTTTTGGGGCTAGTCACAATTAGAATTAGTTTAGGAAAACTTCTCAATCCAAAACAAAATCCAAATCAAAAACATCAAAATCTCTCCAATTCTCGTGAGCCCATTGCTCAACTCTCTCATTTACTCTCTCTCATCTCTCTCTCTCCTCTCGCTTCATTACCTAGTGGTCCATCAAAGTCGAAAAACTTCATCTCTCTCTCTCTCATCATCATCAATTTATCGTGAAAATCCTACGTTCCGTCCGAAAGTTGTCAAATTTAGTCGTCTTTCTCACTCTATCTGCGTTATATAAAACCATCTACTGCGTCAAAGTAGCTCAGCATTTTAAAGTTGATAACCACAGACGCACCTAGGAGGCGTACAAAAATTCAAACCTGTGGAACAAAGACCCTGAAGACGCGAACAATTAGGCAACAGGCAAAAGTAGATAGGGAAGCTCGTGCAAAAAGACGAGAGGAACTTAGTGATATCCAACGGACATCTCTCCCGAACCTCTCGCCGAAGAGTTAGCTAGGGAAGAAGAGAACCAGGCTACGTTCCAGCGCATCAGAAATACCATTAGGAGAGCAGCGGTCACAGTGAGAAGTTTAGGGAATAGTATCCGGCGGACGGAAAACAACCAAGACCCGAACCCGACCGAGAGCCCTGAAAACTTAGCATTAGTGCCATACTCGGTGCCCATAGCGGAACAAGTAAAGCTACTTCAAGACTTACGCTTTAGAACTCTTCATCCCATCCAGACTCCAACAAGAGTTATTATCCCCGCGAATTCTCCTTTAGCCTCATCGTCACGGTCAGCACAGTTTTTCACACCAAAAGGTTCTTTTTCATTAAGGAATAGGGGGCAGTCAGCACCAACGAGCACGACTACTGCGGCACCGAGAGTAGAAACAGTTCCAGTTACTGTAACTCAGCCACAGGCTCAAGGGAATAACCCTTTAGTAGATACTCCACGAACCACAGGAGTATACCGATTCATTCCGAAAGTCTTTCGTAAAAACTACTTCTTTAAGAGCAATAAACTCTCAAGGAACCCCACACCAAAGGGTACTGAAAATCATCTGTCGACATCTAGTCAACCTTCAGTAGTAGTACCACACAGTTCTCAAGTAACCGAGACGGTGATTAAGGAAGAACCTAGGGAATCGAAGCCAGAGATGGCTAAGAAAGAGTTATCTGAGGATCTGAAGTGGACGGATCTAGCCATACCGGCAGAAACGGACACTCAGAAAGCGCTTAGAGCGGTAGCAGGCCATGTTCCTAAGTTTAACGAAGGCAACACGGCTGCCTTGCGCAGATGGCTAGTTGAGTACCGTTGCGCGTTACACAACCTCAACATCAAACAAGAGGCCGGCGCAAAGATCATGCCATTTTTCCTTGAGGGGTTAGCGAAAAGTAGGTTCAACCAGTTACGTCAAGAGCAAACTAACACCTGGGACAAACTAGTTGAGAACCTAATCGCCGCTTTTGAAGTCCCTGGGGATCGTGAACTTGCGCAACAAGAGATAACGACCCTTAAACAAGGTCGGCTGTCAATTGCGGAGTACGCGCGAAAACTGAAGACGTTAGGTGAGTATGCCTATGAAGGCATGCCGGAGACCGTGCGGGATGGGCTGTTGGTGAACCATTTTATGCATCACGCAGCAAGCCACATCCGCAGAAGACTCCTCAGGATGGATAATCCGCCGAAAACGTTAGAGGAACTTATCCGCAGAGCGGAAAAGTTCCAAAGACTTCATGATCTAGAAGAATTAGAAAAGGATGATGAACTAGTCGCAGCTATGACCCAACTAATGCGCACTAGGGAAGATAGACCGCAGGAGTCAAACTTCCGTCCTTTTTACCGCAATCCACCAACGCCACCTCGTGAGGAAAATAGGGAATACCAGCAGGGTAGAAGGGATTGGAAATCAAATAAGCCGCGTTACCCTCCTAGAGGCAGAGGCGGTCCACCCCAAAACCCACCCAGAAGGTTCCCAGAGACAAGGCCGCCAGGTAGATTCCGTGAAGAACGTCCACCAAGACCAGACAACCGTCAGGAAAGACCTCGAGAAGAGTCTTACCGTAACTCTCGAGGAGAAGGAAGCGCAGCGAAGCGTCTTCTCGCTTACTTGACGATAGCTATGACACTAGTAGTACCAGCACTGGCAGGCAAACCACAAATATGTGGATTCCAACAGGGAGGAAACATGTTCGTTCCACCTTCTATTCTTCCTTGTGAATCTCCGCGTACGTCCATTGTGTCCACCCGGGCGGATTTATTTGAACTCCGCACGGACCCAATGCGACAAATTGCGCACGCCTGCTATAAACAAGTGTTCAAAGTGTCCACTTTTCAATCTTTAGAATCTATTCCACCGCTCAAATGACTGATCGAGGATCGAACATGTTCCAACAGGTTCGAACCCAAGAATGTCGCGAAGCAGTTAGATCTAAACAGTATGCGGGAAAGGACATGACAGAAGGTCCTAAAGGAGTTTACCGCTCAGCTAGTCTTGGGGAAAATGCCGAAAATTATACGGCTTGGTTTGGAGGAAAAGAGGTCGAGCACGACGAGTTCATAATAGTTGTAGGAGAGGTGGCATCTTTTGACGGTGAAGCCACCATTTCAACGTTAGGAGATACCTCAAAATGCTCGTACCCTTCTGGAAGTTGCAAAACGGCTGAATCCACCATAGTATGGACGGAAAGTTCCCCATACAGAGCTTGCAAGTACCAGAAAATGACCTCGGTTGATGCGTTTATTACGGATAAGCATATAGCAGTTCCCGAACTTAAGATGTTCTCTACGATTTCTCAGGATATGCGATTTACGCAGTTAGAGGCAAAAGGTTGTTTAGCGGGTAACGTATATTTTACGGATGACGGGAAGATGTTATCTTTCCCAGAATTACCCTCGGATCTCTGGATCCCGGACTATGTGCGGATGAAACAAGAGCATCACCGACAGAAACGGGTAGCCTATCTCAAATTGGGAGGTCCAAACAACACAACCATATCCATTAGCCTTGGAGAAAAGTTTGCGACTCCGCTAATCTACAAGTATTTTAAAGTAGATGCCCTAGAAAAGATACCCCAATTTGACACGGATCCCATTACGAATCCGGCTATCCTAGCTGATATCAAAGCGTTCGGAGTAACAAATGAGTTACTCAGGGATAGGGCAAAGAAATATGATCAAGAACGTAGAAACTCACTCGGTTCACAATTGATTGTATTAAAGTGCATTCGAATTCGTCAATACTGGTATCGGGAATTCACGAGAATTCAAAAGCTATCTGGGGAAAGAACGGAGAAGGATGCAGAACTGCTAACTGCAATGGAAGAGGAGTTGGTAAACGTATTCGATGAACTCCTAGATTTGGAATTTGGGAAAAGTAAACGGAATCCAGGAAACTTTCCGGAAGGTTATCGAGTACCACGGGTTGACGAAAGCAAGGTACAGAGTATGGAACATATAGAACCATATATCGAGGCTCCATACCAACCACCACCACCTTCCACGTCAACCACCACAACTACGACAACGACGACAACAACGACGACAACGATGAAACCAAGGACGGTACCACCAGCAGCAACGACAAAAGCACACCTACTACTACCACGACTCAAGCACCCACCACCACTAGAAGATCAGTTGTTATTCCACCCACCATCATACAACTGAGAAACCAATTCCCTATTATGAGGACATAGTACCACCAGAAAACCGAAATGTGTATTTTGAGAAACCTCATAGTAATCCATTCCATAGTCCAGCCAAGATATTTTCATGCAAACCTGCGCAAATCAACAGGAATCGACCATTTTGTTTCTCACTCTATTAAATATCGATCCCACAGCAGCAATAAGACAGCTGTTCAAAGAACTGACATCGCTGCTAGGAAAGCTGGCCAGGGTTTACTAATCTCACAGTGTAGACCTGTAGAACCGGAGGAGGTTTATTGGAATAGGAGGATTAACGACACATGTTTTGATCTAGTCCCAATGTTGGTGGAAGGGAAAATTTGGTTCTTATTAGAGGGTACTGACGATTTAGTAGCCGATTCAGGCTCAGTAGAGTGCAAGCGTCCTATGATCACTGGGAAAATTCACGTAGAAGGCGAAACTTGGAAAAACGAGCAAGGTACCGAA
>NW_026526051.1:0-74970 GCF_010183535.1 Caenorhabditis remanei
AAATCAGTTTCGTACCATCCAGGCATACTTCCGGTGCCGATTTGTTGGAGGCGATGAGACTTTGAAGGATGAATTGACCATCATATCTGAAAGAAATTCAATGAAAATTAGAAAGTTTTTCATTTTTCACTTACCCAGACATGTTGTGGGCGACAAGTGTCGACCCTTGTTCTCCTCAAAGATCACGAATTGTCCAATTTCGGACTTACAATCGAGATCTCTGTTACCGTAGTAGATGCTCTCGATTATCTTTATACGGCCATCTGGAGAACATCTGGCACATGTGTCGAAGCCATCTCGAATTTCCGGTTTTGTCCCATCATATTTCACAGTTGTGGGGATCGTTGAGGAACATTCTGGACAACATCTTACTCCAGTGAACACGATCGGAATCTGTTCTCCCTCCTCCACAGCCTTACTCTGAGAATTTTCTATTATTTTCTGACCAATATAAGAGTACACAAACCTCAATGTCGAAGTAGAAGTACGTCCGCTTGAGTCTCTTCTCATTCTTCTCACTGACGGTCATACTACAGTGGTGGATTTCACCCTTCATTATCTGACATCTGTGGCAGAAGGTTTCACCACACTCGTGAGGTCTGGAGTTTTTGTTGCGGAAGTAGGGCATTTCACACTTTTTACAAAACTTTGTGTGCTCGCACCTACTTTTTCCTCCTCGTGGCCCTAAAAACAAACAGTTAGACTCGCCCTTTTTGATTATTTATTTACCTTTTAGCAGATGATTTTCGTAACATGCCTCCGAGGGGAATTTGACTTGGCTTTTTTCACATTGAACGGGCTTATCATCTTTTGCTTTCGGACAGTTCTTCTTGCCACATTTCCTGTGGATCAACTTGCAATTGTAATGTGAGGCCGCATCCCTGAACTTTGCGTCGCACTTGCCGCAATAGTAGACAGTGTCGAGGAGGGCACAAACATTTCGAACTCCCCGATAGTGACCGTTTGAGAGGTAGAGAACCAACAATTTTTTCTCCCCAGTGTAGTCCCCTTTGAAAAAGGGGAGAGTGGAGTTCTGCTCGAAAACGAGGATCTTGTACTTCTTGAAGACTGTTTCGTGGAAGGCTTTGATATCCAGATAACCAAAGTTTTCAGTCTTTGTTACTCCAGCCTTCTAAAATAAAATAAATAGTTTCCCAATTTTCAAAAGAAATAAATTACCTTTTTGATTTCTTCAACAGTTTCGAAAATTCCTCTGAATCGATTAGGATTGCTATCACTTTTCCTCACACTGCTTTTGTAGTTGTAGAGGGTTGTGGCTGTTTTCTTCTCCCGATAAATGGAATAATACAGAGCTTGGAGAAGGGCATGAGGGAGACAATTTTTGGAAACTGAAAAAAAAAACAATAGTTGAGAAAATTTCAAAGGAGGAAACCACCTTTATTAGGCATAACAGCATCCTCTCCCTTTCTTCTTTCACCGGTGAAGGTTATCGAAGAACTTTCTCCCATCTCCTCATCGTCACATTCTTCTTCTTCTTCAATTGTTTGTTCTTCCTCCTCGTCTTCATCTCCATCTTCTTCTTCCACCCTTTTTTTCTCCATTTCTCCGAGAACTCGATCATCAATCAAGAAAATCGTCCACGCACCGAGGACTCCATTGAAGAGAAAGAGAGAGGAAAAAGAGGGAAAAGATGACGGAAAAGCAAAGAAAATGGTAATTTATTTACTTTGTTAAATGAAATAGTTTTTTAAATATTTCAGGAATGGCTCAAGATAAAGGCTAAGGATGCTGTGATCCCATCCGAGACGCACGCTGTTGTGAAGCCTGAATATCTTTTCAAGGAACCAGGAGCTCTTGTCTTCAATATCTGTAATCCCTGCAAACAATTCAACTCAGAGCGCCATGTGGAAGTAGCCGAGTCTGGAATGGTTCAAATCCGTAAGTTTATTTTTTATTTTTCTAAGTTTTGTTGATTTTTCTAACTTTTTCTTCGTTTATTATTTTCTTGTTTTCAGCATTGGCTTTGTGCACAGTCTGCCGAAACCATCTCAACCTTCAGCGACAGATCAAGTTCTTCCAGCTTGAAATCCCAACGGTTAAGAAGGAGTTCAATCTGTGATTGCCTGGAAGCATGTCGACCATCTCTCCTTTTCTCTTTTATAATTGAAGGTGTTCTGTAAACAAACACATCGACAGATACAGCTTTTTGTCTATATCCGAATTTCTATTCTTTTTCAATAAATGTTTGGTGGAACGTCAGCTTGTTCCCAGTGTTATTCACTCCGTTTGATGTTTTCGATTGATGATGACTGTTTCGAAAGGATGACACAGAGCAATTATAAGAAGAGTCACACGAGAACTAACTTTCACCTAATGACACATTAACTTTACTCTGAAATTTGAAAATACCCGCATTTTTTACTTGAGAGATAGATTTTTCTGTTTGTGATTTCGGAGGAGAACAAAGGTTTGTTCTTTTCTGTGAAAACCTTTACGGGCAAAGTGGAATTTTCCTCATTCGCCTTTAGGACAACTTACCGAAATAGTTGTCTTCTTATTAAACTCTGTATTGTTTTCTTGTGTCGAAAACTTTATCAGACTTAACACTGATTTTTCTGGAATTCTGATATTATTATTTTTATTTGATTTTATAAAAGGGCATCATGAAAGAGTACTTGTTACTACCACCAAAACGTTTTTTTTTGTATTTGATTATTTATCCTGGTTTAAACTACATTACTGTTAATACTTTATTTCTGTTTGATCCAAAAATTCCATTGATTATTTTTACATAGTTTAAGAGACAATGTCAGTATTTCTCGAACTGCCCATAGAACACATCGGCGAAACGCGATTAGCCTATTCGGTTTTTTGATATTATGGGTCCATATGATGATGTTATGAAAAAACCGTACAGCTTTTTAGGCTGTGCCCTCTTTGACATATAGAAAAAAATTGGAGGAGTGAAAAAATTAATTTTTTCCCTTCAACTGATATCTGAAAAAAAAGTTTAGAGATGAGTTTAAGGCATGTTTTTGAAAATTTTTTGTGTTGACAACTTTTGAAAAATCTTTTGTCATCAATCAAAAAAAAGTGATTTTTGGAAAAAATGAACAGTTTTTCGCATACCCCCAACAATTTTATCATTAGGGGGAAAAAGTTTTTTATTGCAGTTTGATTGCCTTTAGACCGTCCAACTATAGGCCAATTTTTGTTCCGAAATTTTGACACCTTTTTTTTCTATAAGCAAAAATGTGTGTTTTTTCACGAAATTTTCACGTACCCCCTCCATGGTGAAAAAAGTGAAAGTTTCAAAATTTCATGAAACTTTGTATATGAGTTTACCTAACAGTAATTATAAAGTTCACCCAGTATGAAAACTTATAATGCTTTTCTTCTGAAGTTATGAGACCTCGAAAACTCAATATCACTATTTTCAGATGAAGACGAAACGATTTGACAGATAAAGTGTAGTTTCGAAAATATTCGTTTTTAAAGTAATTAACGAAATAAGTAATTACCGAAATAAGTAATTAAATAATTTCAGAGAAATAAGTCATTCATCCTCTCCCCTTCGGCCGACTTCCCCTCTGACGTCATCCACCCCTTCCCCCCATCATACTTGTCATTTGACGGGCCGGCCCGGGTGGCCCGGCCCGCGGGCCGGGCCGAGGAAAAATTTTGCCGGCCCGGCCCGGCCCGGTCGGCCCGGGTGGAATTTTTTTTTAATTTTTGCACCCCAAAAATAATTTTCAAGTGCTTTTTTATCACTAAATTCACTGTAGAACTAATAAAAATCATCAATTTAGTCGAATTTTTGAAGAAAATGCCCCAAAAACCACTTTTTCAAAAATTAACGCTGAAAAAAACATGTTTTTCGAAAAAAAGTCGCTTCACCCGGGCCGGGCCGGGCCGGTGAAAATTTGGAAATCGGCCCGGCCCGGCCCGGCCTGTGACAAGTATGCCCCCCATACACTATCCTTCATGTTTCCCCCTTCCCCCCATACACTATCCTTCATGTTTCCCCCTCTCCCCCTCCCGGCTCCCCTCCCGGCGCCCGAGCCCCCTCACTATGTCTATCACTTTCACCCCTCTGATTTAGTTTACACACTTAGCACAAGGGTTGTGCTCTGAGTCAACACCCACAGGGTTAGGGGATCGGGTCCTACAAAAAAAAAAAAAAAAACCATGAGAGAGTGGAGAGCGCAGAGAAACGAAAAAGGGTGAGAGAGTGAGAGAGCGCAGCGAAGCTAGAGAGGTTGAGAGAGTGGAGGGCGTAGAGAAAGGGTGAGAGAGTGTGAGAGCGCAAAGAAGCTAGAGAGGGTGAGAGAGTGGAGGGTGTAGAGAAACGAGAGAGGGTGAGAGAATGAGAGACGCAGAGAAACGTCTAACCGACGAGAGAGTGAGAGAGCGCAGCATGCAAAATTAAATCGCACCCAACTGTACCCCCACACTTCTCTTCTGGTGATGGGTTGAGTCTGGTGCAACCGTGGCTACTTTTTTCCTTTTTCATGTTGTACTTACTTACTTAGTTACTTTACTTAGTTACTTAGTCGATCCGTACTTGGGGTGTGGGCGCGGGTCACAGCTATCCATTTGTTTCGATCTTTTGCGATTGTTCTCCAAGGTTCTATCGTTTGAGTTCCTTGTCGCACTGAGATTACTTTTCTCAAGGAGTCGGCCCATCGCATTGGTGGTCTTCCTACTGATCTCTTCTTATTCCTGGGTATCCATTCTTGAAGTAACGTTGTCCACCGATTACCGTTTCTTCTCATCACATGACCAGCCCATCCTAAGTTTCGTTTCGTTATGAAGACGAGAGGGTCTTTCACTTGGGATATCTTCCTTATGTCTTCTCTGTGAAGGTTCTTCTCTCGTTTCTCCGTGAGGTGAGTTTCCTCAAGTGCGGCATGTGTGATTCTTACTCGTTCGGAAAAGGCTTTTGTGAACGTCCATGTTTCAAATCAAAATTTCTCTCGTAAATAAATTCGAACACCAAAAATTTTTTGCATCTTTTGTACTTTCTACCCTAAACGGGAAAAAAATGAATAGTTTCGTTGAATTTGATTAGAACGGTTAAAAATTTGAGTTGGAGTCAGTTTTTTGAAAATTTCACACTCAAAAAAAGTTTTTTCACCGTTTCAATTCTTATTCAAAAAGTCCTTAAAATTTGCAACATTTATGTCATAATCCCTTCTTTTCAGTATTACATCTAGAGAGAGTGAGACGCAGACGGTAGGGGTGTGTCCCGACAGGGTGGTAAAAAGGCGAAAACATCAACCTAACACTACTTATGGCCGTATGCGCGTGCGCTTGCGCGGTCGCGGTCACGGTCGCTGATCGATTTTCCACTCCTCTCTATATTTATACGTATCTCACTTTCCCTTCCTTTGATTTGTTAGGAATACAAACGATCTTTCACTTGGGATAACTTCCTTATGTCTTCCTGTGAATATTTTTTTCTCGTTGTTGAGTGAGGATTATTCCAACAAGTTTCCTTTTGAGTGCGGCGTATGTAACTCTTATTCTTTCAAATAGAGCTTGTGTTAAAGTCCTTGTTTCTGATCCAGATGTCAAGGCGGGGAGGACAGTGGTGTCGAAGAGTTGGGCTCGAATTTTAGGGCACGACAAGGCGTCTGTTGTGTTTTTGATGTTGTTCAATGCTGTCCATGCTGCTTTTCGTCTTCTGTGAGTTTCAGGCTCTAGATCGTTATTTGTATTAAGCAGTCTTCCTAAACACATATTCATCCATATGCTTGATTGTTGTCATGGCATGGTTTTTATCCGACTGTTTTTAATGATTTGACCCAAATTTGTTCCTCAAATTTTTTTCTGCGTTCAAGTGTTCAAGTTTTCAAAATGAGAATGATGTCATCAGCGGATGAATTGGATTTCTCCCGTTCATTCTAATACCAGAGGAGTTATCGTAGTGTTCTTTGCCTTTTTTCAATTGTGACCATGACATTCGACTGAAAGTCGATTCGAGACCGACAGAGAACAAATTTGGTGAAATAGGGTTTCCTTGTCTGACATTTTCTGATGTTTCTTGCCGGCATTTTCAAACTGGTTTTCTGGTTCGCTGCATCGATAAGTAGTGTATTGGAAGAATAGACAAAATCAGTTTATTGTAGACGACTCTACGGTATCCTTAAAAGGATTATTCTAGACAACGGCCGCTTCTTGCGGCAAGTCGTAGCGATGGAACGTCTATTCATCCAAACGAATAGTAAACTAACTTCCTCTCTTGACGACAAGTTTTTACCATCTTCAGTGATAACGAGCTCATGACGTGCAAATCATTTTTGAAAAGAATCTGGTATGTCGATTGACAACTGAAACCGTAGAATTCTTCTCTCCAAGTCACCCATCAACCGAGCAGTGCTCCCTGTTCTTGGTGTCGGCAAAGTCACATTACCCAGAGTCTCTGTTTCGGAACAAATTTGGATCTGACCTGTCCGTGAATCTCATTTTTGAGAGTCACGTGATGTTCGTCAGTCGACCTCTAGAATGATTACTTGGCACACAACAATGTCGTAGCCCTTATCAATATTTAGATCTTCGCAATACTGCACGGTTTCCCTTATGAGCACAGCTGCTGTCGGGTCTAGTACTAGTCTAGGCCGCTTTCTTTTTTACTTGCTGAAACTTGGTGTTTTGAGTTTGTGTGGACACTCGCTCGTAGCCTACAATAGGCGCTGCTTTTGATGGTAATAAAATTCCATCTCCACTATTGTTTCCGTTTTTCATGAGGTTTGACTCGTACTTGTATTTTTTGTCTGGACTTATGTGGGTCCATCGTCAGTGAGTCGGCTTTACAAACTGTGAATTTATGTGCAAAACTCTGTTAATTCAGCAGAGAATGACAAGTTTTTCTCCACTATCGTTTCCATTTTTCATTGAATTTGGACAAATAAATATTTCATTTTCTTTTCTTTGTCCGATTCTAGCATTCAAGTTTCCTATGATCAGTTCAAATCTGCTTTTGCATGACTGATACATATCTTCTAGAGTTTCATAGAAGTTTGAGTTTTCCTCGTCATTGTATTCAGCAGTGTATCTCACTGTATCTCACACTTTATCTTTCTCTTTTACACACTCTTCTTTACTGTAAATTCAGAGTTGCTAACTTACGATTTCATCTGTTTCTATCTTTGAACTTTCATATCAATCCTCTTTTTTCTGAACTTTTCAGTTTTACTTTTTTCCGTTTCGTCTCTCGACTGATTTTTCAATTGGTGTTTTTCCAAAATTACGTTTCTGGCAGGACAATACACATTTTTCTAATTTTAGGTAACATGACAAATAGAATCGAGTGTTTTCCCGTAGATATTGCACTTGTCTCTGAACAAGTTGTTGCCTCGGTGACTTCCGACTCTCTGACATTATTCTCGACGGAATGCTCAACAGTTCTCGAGACGTATCGAGCTCATTCTATTGTCAACGTCTATGCTGATGAAGATCGTGAGTTGAAGAGTATATCATAACATTAAAATGCTTTACATTCATTAAAAAAGTGATAGATCCGCCATCTTCTTCTCATGTAAGCATAAAATTTCAAGATATTACTAGTTTATTGAGAGACGGTAATCGTGGTGAAAGATCAAATATAACAGAATTTTATAGTTAACATGGAATGTATTTTGACTCCCCCTCCCCCTCCCTAAGGTATCGATTTTTTTGCTCATTCGATGAGTTTTCCCGAGACAAAATGATCCATATAGGATTTTTCTGTGACGTGACCTCGTTTTTAAAAATTGAGACCTATCCAAAAATGCGATTTTTCGAAGAAAAAAATTTCATCATAAAAAAAAATTATTTTCCCGGTTTGCCCAAAATTTGAGTTTTACACATAATTGAAACCAAAATTTCGAAAAACCTGCATTTTTCAAAAAATCTCAATTTTTAAAAAACAATGCCACGTCACAGGAAAACCCTCTGTGGCTCATTTTTTTAAAGAAAACTCGTCGAACGAGTAAAAATAAATTAGTACCTTAGAGGGGGCAGTAAAAATCATTCTATGTAAGTTCAAAAGGACATTGACTATGGCATGGTATGATAAAATGGCAAAAAAAGACGTTTTCAGATATTCACATGATAGGTGCAAAGCCCTTGGTATACACTGTGGATGTAGCAAACTCGGCAGTCGAATCAAAAGAAATCTCCAGTTTGGCCATGATTTGCTGCTCGGATTTCCTCCGCGAAGAAAATCAACTGCTCCTTTGCTCAGAAGATACATCGAACAAAGTAGTTTTGTTATACGACGTCAACACTCATTCCGTCGTCAACGAGTTCCAGGTGCGTAAAAAACAACAAGTACAAAGGTTTTACATGGAATGTAATTTGACTGCCCCTCCCTAAGGTACCGATTTTTTTAGCTCATTCGATAAGTTTTCCCGAAACAAAATGATCCATATCGGGTTTTTCTGTGACGTGAACTCGTTTTTGAAAAATTGAGATTTTTCAAAAAAAAAGTTTAGAATTTTTCATCAATTTCACATTATTTTCCCGGTTTGATCAGAAAATGAGCTGAAAACATGGTTGTAGCAAATTTCATGTTGTTTCCAAAAAAAAATAAAACATGAAAAAGAATTTTGGCCCTGATAATGGTAAAAATGTAACACCCTCCAAAAAAAAAGGTGACATGCACGTAGTAAACACTGCAACTGATCTGGATAATTTACATATACTCAACAGTACTCAACTAAATGGTTTTTTATAGCAGTATAGCTGCTCCCGATCAAAAATTGAAGAAAAAAACGTTGCTCTGAAAATTTTCATTTATCGAAAATATGTGACATGCTGGAAATTTGAATTTCTGACATTGAATGGATTCCTAATAAAATCTGTTAAGAATAATGATTTTCAGAGTGTCTTCACTCAACTTCATTTAAAAAAGTACATCGCTGCTTGCTTCATCTTGTGATAAAACTCGTTCCTAAATCGCAAGCTTTCAAAAAATTCTAAAATTGCTGAAAATTCAACTGCTCGTAACTTCTCTCAAACTAGAGCAAACTAACTCAAAAGCACAGAACACAACAAAAATGACTATAACTCTTCAAAAATCAGTTTTGGGCTTCAAAAAAATTAATTTTTCGATTTTTGATGAGGGGGACCACATGAAATTTTTTCAGAAACTTGAAAAACATTTTGTTCGGATACAAACAGAAGAGAAGTATGGGAGCTTGTTAGGACATTTTTGTGAAATGGAGCATGCGCCTTTAAACTCTCTAACCGTCTGCGCTCTCCACTCTCTCACACACTCTCTAACCTGCACTCGCTCATCCCTATGACGTCATCGGTATGACTCATCATGCACTTCACCAATTTCGAAAAATTTCGAAAATCCCCGAGTTCATGACAGAATTTCAGATTTTCAGAATGTCAGACATGAATACAGTACTCAGACCACAATGTGAAAACTCGGCCATTATGCAAATGTTCGGCCACCAGCACTTTGAACCAAATTTCAGCCACCCACGAACTTCTGAAAGTTTGGAAAAAATTTTGGAAACAGTCAAAGTCTAGAAATTTTCAACAGGAGTCGAACTCAGAGTTTCCAGCATCATGAATGGACACACAACCACACCGCCAAGTGTGTACACTATGAAGACAACCAGCAGGTGTTTGACATACATCTCGACGAAGGGTGTTAGGAGGAGGAAGACGACAAGCGGCACACACACACCACCCCTTTCTCACCCCTCTCTTCAATGACCACGATCTCTCCAATTGACCCCACCCCAAGCTCTCCCCCTCTCTCTCTCCCTCGATGGCTAATCCCCCTCACTACCCACCAAGTCCCCTTCATTATGCACACCACATTATCGATTTCCACCCAAACACAAGACCCCGTTTTTATTGAGACAAGTCACTGAATTTTATAACCTTCAAGTACCCGTATTTATTGATAATCATAATCATAATTATACAACATTTAGGCTTGCTAATCTTGCTGTCCGCCTTCTCATGACTTCCAACTCCTGTTTGGCTGCTGAACACGCGCGGTACTCCACGGCTCCGACATTGGTTATCCGAACATTCTTCAACGATCGAGCCCGACTGATAGCTGTGTAGAAATTGCCATCCCTCTCCATGTTCTCGGACATCAACACAACACCATCAAAGGTCATCCCCTGGCTCTTGTTGACGGTGATCGCTTCGGCCATCGCTACAGGGAACTGGAACCAAACACCTCCAGCTCCATCACGACGTTTGAACGGTAAGTGTTTGATCATCGCCAGCTTACCATTGTCAAGCCTGAAATTCAAGTTATTAAAAATTTCAGAACCACTGAGTAAATATTGTTACCTCTTCATCTCGACATGATCAGCGGTGACCTTGATCAAGGTGCCCATCAAACCATTCACCAAGGACTTATCGGTTCGATCGAGAATATTATCCGTAATCATGATCCGTTTTCCGACTGCCAAACGCAACGACTCTCGTTCCGATCGGATCCGGGCGTACGCTGTAATCGGGCAAGATGGTGGACGTGTACTCAGCGGCTCAACAGTTATGACGTCCTTGGAGTGCTCCACAATCTGAAAAATTGACCGTGTAAGAAAAGTAAGTATTTCATTTTTGGTTCACATACCCAGGTATTGAACTCCTGCACTTGTTCTGTGTTGGGCGCCAACACGATGAAATCCCCAGCCGGATTTTCGTGCCGCAGTCGGCGCAACTCCCGGAAAATATCCGCTGGTCGATCACCCTCCATAGAGCATCGGCTGACCAAGTAATCCACCAATTTCACTGTCCTCTCACCCTGACGGATTGCCGCAAGAACACAGGCATCGTCAGAGGACTTAGCTCTGACGTTTTCTGTGAGCTCAGTGAGCTCAAACAAACCCCAGAGCGAGAAGGGTGACTTTGGCGTCACAACTCGGCGAATCACCGCATACTCCTGTGGAATACCTAAACGAATACTTATAAAACTTCACCAACCCCGAGCCTAAAAATTACCTCTGAATGTGTATTCCTTTCCGCCTTTGATGGTGGGCACGGGTGGAAGTTGTAAAAGGTCTCCAAACACAACGATGGAGACACCGCCAAACACCTCATCCGTCTCAAAAGCCTCCTGCAGACGCTGATCTAGCTGAGCAATCAGCGTTGCGGTGGCGAGGCTGATCTCGTCTATGATCAAGACCTTCAAATGTTGAAGAGCCTTCTTCATGACCGCAATCTGGACGGCCGTCATACGTGTGAACGGCTTTTTGTCTGGCTTAAAATTAATTAAAAATTTACAGAGTCACACTACGGGTCAAAATTCCCTACCATCAACTTCAGCAGTGAATGAAGCGTCACGCCGCCCACGAGGAGGGCTGCACATGCGATCGGTGCAGCGATAACGCATGCTTCTCCACGCATGTAGAAGCGGCGCACGAAGTCCGCAAATTTCTTCAACACCACCGACTTTCCAGTCCCAGCAGGTCCCCCAACCTTCACGAAGAACTGTCTCCCCTGAAAACAGTGAGTTGTTTCTCGATTTTCTCAAAAAATAACCCAAAATTTCAATCCATAGACACCCACAGAAAAAATAATCAGGTTCATCGTCGTAAAAATTAGGCACAGAATTCCACTACTGGACCTAGGCTAAATTTTCACTCCCAGCCCAAACGTTAAACAAAAAATGAATCCACCCCGAACCTACAGTCAGAAATTACCCACCACCCAGGGTCACGATGATTGAAAGACACAATTTCAATTTTCAAACCTAACCCTTAGACTCAAACATGGTTAGACTCTCATTTCCATATACACCCAAACCTTAAGCAAAATTAGACGACTCCAACCCAGACTTTAGGTAAAATAGGCTACGTCAAACCGATAGCTTAACCAAAATTTCTCTAACCCTCAACCCAAGGCTACATCAAACCCAGACCTTAGGCAAAATTAGACGACTCCAACCCCAGACCTTAGGCAAAATTACTCTAACCTCAAGCTCAGACTTTAGGGAAAATAAGGCCACATCAAACCGATACGTTAACCAAAATTACTCTAACCTCATGCAAAATAGGTTACATCGACCCCCTAACTAACCGACGACGTCTTCTTGACAAGCATTTGGTAGGCCTCCTCCTGCCCTTGGTTGAGCTGAACACCACCGAAATCCCATTCAGACTTTGTTGAGCGGCACGACGTGTGGAATACAGTAGGGGGGCACAAGCGGGGCGGGCCAATACTGACCGCGAATACACGTTCTCCGTGAACGTGGAGCGGTATTGCAACCCAAAATACGGGTGGTAGCGCGATGTAGCCTTCACAATTGTAAGTGAAGACATTTTCAATTCTCAGATGAATGAATGAATGAAAAATAATCAGAGCTTGACCATGCCAAAAAAGGGGCGGGACTCAGTGCTTCCATTTTTGGTGATGACTAAACTCCAAATCAGTCGACCCCCTTCCCCCTACTTGGGCAAACATTCAGAGATGGGAACCAGAATATGACTAGTCCGAGAAATGTATACAACTGAATAACCTGAAACTTGACAATCCCCCATACACACCAACACTTCGACTGAAAATTTATCCAACTGAAAATTTAACAGCAACAACAATAACAACAACAGAGTGACATAGTGGTCAAATTTGAACCACATCATCATCACTTTCATCGCCTTCGCGGGGAAATTGAGCGTCATCTACTTGATCCATTTCTTCTTCCGGGTACTCGGCTTCACTCTCGGTGTCCGTGTCCGCATTCGGAAGCTCATAGACCGGGCGTGGGGGTGATGGTGGTTCAATCTCGTCTAAATTTGAGAAAATCAAAAAATTTCACAACACTCTAGAAACCTACCAAGATCAACAACATCATTTTCAGCATCCCCACCGTTACCCACTACGAAGCCGACCCACCATGGGAGATTAGCAAACAAATCGGGACCAACATCAACGTCAGGCTCTGGAAATTCAACAAAATTGATGACGAAAAGCACTGGAAAAATACCCCCGATTGGAGCAGCATGAGGATCCATCATCATCACCGGCTCAATCTCATCATCATCCAAAAGTAAGTCTTGCCCATCAGGGATATCGTCTTCATTAGCCATGATATCGATTCCGATAGTTCGAGAAAATTTCGACCCCTAACCCGAGAAAAAGAAGAACAAGCAAACATTCCGGTAAAGGGTGTCACAACCCGTCTCTGGCACCCGGCCAAGTGATGACGACTACCACGAATCTAGTCATCAGTCCCCAAACAATGCCCAATTTTGGAAAGAAGATAGGAATGTGTACACAAGTGCATCTATCAGGTTTATTGTGGGATAGACAATCAACAGAACCACAGACATAGAAATTCAGAAAATTAAAGTCCAAGCATCTTTTGAGCGCTGGGCAGTCATGCTGGAAGAATTTCATGTTCTTCTGGGCAATGAGATGGGAACGGCATACGGTGCAGAGAGCGAGAGCTGAAATTTGAAATTTAGAAGTTTGCAATTTTTCGCCATGTAAACTCACGAATTTGGACCATTCCTTCAGCAATTTCAGTTGTTTCGCGTGTCGAGTTGAATTTTTTGCATGGGACACACATGTGGACAATGAGGGGGTCCAAACCTTTGTAGAGACGTTCAGGAATGATTTTGGCATTTTCCTCAGTGGGGATGATTGACTCGGCAGCTTTTTCATGGAGCCACACCTGAAATTCAAACTTATTCATCATTTTTCAGAGCTCTAAACTTCAACTTACACGTTTGGCCGAAGATGAATCCACTACCGATTGGAGAGACGACGCATCCTTTTTCTTCATCAACTTCCTCGGAGTTCCATGGTTAGTCTTTTCATCCACTTCGTCCATAAATTGTCTCTTCGAAGAATCACGAACTCCCCAGGTCTTGGTCTTGTCAGACTTGAACATGGAGGATGAATCAGAGTGAGATACGGACATTTTTCTGGAAACACTAGGCTAAAATTGTGAAGACAGTCAACAGGTAGCCAAAAGTGAAAATGAACAACCAGGGCTGAAACTTCATTATATAGTGGGGGGACGCCACCCTATGAGTCATCACTAAAGTGGATGGTTCCCCCAAGAAACACACAATTTCGAGAAAAGGGGGGAAACGAATGGGAACACGGTGTAAACTGGGGCAAGGAGCGAGAACAATAGATGACAGAGCATCACAGTTTCATTTTTGCAATATTTGGATAGTTGGTGTCGACCCCTTGGCAAAGTTGAAAATGAACGTATCAGGCTTCTTCTCAGCTTTTGGGGTAGATTGAGGAGCAGTTTGAGGCATAGGCGGGGGCATAATCTGGCTTGAGGAGTATAAAAGTACTGATCCAGTCCACATGGAGAAGTCTGAAGTCAAATTTTCGATTTTGCCAAGACACTAAATTTACCGTGTCAGGCTGTTCAACAATTTCCGTAGGATAGATGTAGTCAGACCCATTCGCGTTCATAATCTTCTTTGGTGTAGACGGATGAATAACCATGATTTTTCCAGAATGGACGCTGATCTTACTGAAATTATTGAAGATCTGATTCAACAGGTGGTGGAGAATGAGGACTGGCGTATAGGAACCGATGATGAGGTAAGTTATTTCCATAAATATAACGAAATCAAGATTTATGAAAATTTTCAGAACACGGCGCTCGACCGACCAGAAGAAATTGATGAAAGACGTCTACCCTATGGAGAGGAGCACGCCCGCCGACTACAATACATTCTTGGAAATGAGGAGGAGGAGGAGGTCGATGAAGAGTTGGTAAGCTTTCACTTTCAAAACATGACTCATAGAGGGGTGCATGTCCCACAACCCCGCCCGCAAAACTTTTGAAAAATGGAAAATATAGGGGAACCTATGCCCAAATTTCGATTTGAAAACTAGAAAAATGGAAAATTGAGGGGAACCTCTGCCCAAATTTTGATTTTGTACTTGGAAACTTGAAAAATATAGGGGAACCTCTGCCCAAATTTTGATTTTGTACTTGGAAACTTGAAAAATATAGGGGAACCTCTGCCCAAATTTTGATTTTGTACTTGGAAACTTGAAAAATATAGGGGAACCTCTGCCCAAATTTTGGTTTTGTACTTGGAAACTTGAAAAATGGAAAATATAGGGGAACCTATGCCCAAATTTTCAAACACAATGATTTCAGGAACAAGTTGGAGGTGCCGCGGTGAAAGTGATAAATGTTCATCACGAGAAGCATGAAGGCGACTACGAGAAGTACTTCAAGACGGTGACGCTCACCGTAAAGCTCTCCGATGCCATAACGGTCGACCCACACGGCCCCGAAACATTTGGCGAGACAATTGTTGAGCTGGTCAAGAAATTCCAACCGGATCATGTCAACGACACGACAAAGGTCGGAATTACCTTCAAGTCGCTGGAGCTGGATGCAGCCGAAGCAGTCGGCCTCTCATTGACCCCTCTCAAGATGGTCACTGGGGAGAAAGTGGTCTATAATCTGGAGCTGATGACCCAATCAAACAAGTCACCACTCGAAATCCAGAACCCAACGCTGGATATCATTCTGAAGTATGTCGTACCCCCATCAGGATCGGGGAAACGAAAGTCGGGATTTTCCATGCGAGATATACTCGATAGTGACATGTTTGGAAAAAGGACACGGGTCAACAGCGATGGTGAAATGATGGATGACGATGAAGAAGACGATCTGATCATGGACGAGGCCGTAGAAGTTGACGACTCCGAAGATGAAGCCCCCGACATGGATGCCGATGATGATGATGATGATGGTCCAGTAGTCAGTAGAAGAGGCAAGAAGTCGGTCATCATGAAGAATGAGGGTAAGACTTTCAATTTTCAAAACCACCACCTTCATGAAATTTTTCAGTAATTTATGACTGCTTGTTCCATGCAGTCTATCAGTCATTGATGTTCCTACTGAAGAAACATGGAGTCACACATGATGAGAGACAACATGCCGCACGGATGTACAGGCAATCGTTGAAAAAGTCAGATTCGACCCCAAATCAATGCCTGACGGTCTATGTCGAAGTTAGGGAAATGAAAAGGGTAACCACAATCACATTCCGAAAATTTCTATAAATCAAAAAATTCAGAATTCTGGCATCACGAAGAGGCAAAACTTCGATCACGACGACATCAAACAGCTCCAAGAGACGGTGTTTGCGGGGACGCACCAAATCATCGCAATCGTCAAGGACCAACCCCAACCCTTCTTCGCGGGACCATACGTTGGGGAAAACAAGACGATCCCGATTTACTTGGAAGAAATCGATGGAATTGGACACTTTTCTGGTGTGCGAGCCCTCCCAACTCTCCTGAAGACCAAATTCTTCTGCAATCAGTGTCTCGTGAGGTGTGGAAGCTTCGCGACACACTACAATTGCCCATTAAGGCATCGCCCATGCGGATCGATGGAATGTCCATCGACACCGAACGACATGGAATTCTGCTGTGTGAAGTGTGAGATGCTGTTCAGATCGAAAAAATGCCTCGACAACCACCTCGCAAAAGGTTTGAATTTCGGTTAATGACCAATATAACGATAATTTTTCAGGGTCGAAGAGAGGAAAGAGTCGCTGTGACCACACGAAACTCTGCAAAAAGTGTGGAGAGGTCTACTATACAAACAAGACCAAGATAACTGCTCCACACGATTGCGGCTTAAAGTGGTGCACACGGTGCAACATGAAGATGACCCCGGAACACAAGTGCATCATGGCGATCTCGGTGAAGAAAACAAATCTCACATATTTGAGGTTTGCATGTGATTTCGAGGTATGACTTAACCACCAAATTCTTCCAATTCCTCAATTTTCAGTGCATGTTCGACCCCATCACCAGGAAGCACAAGCCAGTCCTCTTCGTGGCTCTCCGATACTGTCCAGATTGCTCAGCCACCATGCCGAAAACCGTTGAAGAGGCGTTAGGACTTTTCTGCCCAAAATGTTCCCCTGATGGCCGCTGCAAGCTTATTGACTGCATTTCAGTGGACAATCGATTTGTAAATGTGGCAGAAGAAGCCGCGGAGTGGATTTTCGCCCAGCACAACAAGGGATTCGTTGGACTAGCCCACAATGGATCAGGGTGAGTTTTTGCATTCCATAAATATATATATATATAGAGAGAGAAGGAATTTTATAGGTATGACTGGCAGTTCATCCTCAACTACCTCATATCCAAAACGAAAGCCACTCCGACAGTGGTGACGGCTGGAACGAAAATCATATTCATTCAGCACAAAAACGTTAAACTCCTGGACTCATACAAATACTTGACGATGAGCCTGGCAGCCATTGGGAAGGCGTTCAATATTCCGGTGCAGAAAGGGTGAGTGTAGATCAAGAAATTTTTGAAAAGACGTCCAAAATTTTTCAGAGAGTTCCCGTTCCTCTTCATCAAGCCGGAGAATTTCGACTATGATGGGGTGATGCCAGGAAACGAGTTCTACAACCTCGAGAACAAGACGCCAGCTGCCCGAGAAAAGATCATCAAATTTCTTGATGAGGCGCGCGCTCAACACCACCAATTCAACTTCGAGAGCGAAATCAAGAAGTACTGCTTCGAAGACGTCTTCATCTTGGCGAGCGCATTGATACCATTCGAAAAGGACTTCGAGGAGCTCACAAACGTCTGTCTTTTTGAGGTAAGTATTCTCAAGTTTAACCAGGTGCGAATTTAAATTTTCCAGGAATCAATCACAGCCGCCTCTGCCGCAATGAAGACCTTCCAAAGAAAGCACCTGACACATGAGAAGCCAATCGTCCTTGACGCTCGTCCATCCGTGTCAATCAAGTGTTCGGTGATTTCTCAAAAATACTTGGCCTGGTTCGGGAAGGAAGAAGACGTCGAAGTGGAGATGTCCACCACTTTTTGGCGAGCGGAAGGTGATTTTTGAAAGGAAATTTACAAAAATTTACAAAAATTTTCAGGTCGGAAAGTACCGAGTCGACGGTTTCGTGAGTCCATGCGCCAAATTCCCAAGAGGTCTCGTCATCGAGTTTTTCGGCTGCTACTTCCACGCACACAAGTGCAAGTATGCTGATCAATCGTTGATTGGCAGTAAAGTGGCCATCGACATCCGAAATTCGGACGCCAAACGAATCGAGGAGTTGGAAGCAAGCCACGACGTCAAAGTCGTTTGGGAATGTGAGGTGGAGAAAGAGCGCCGAATGAATGCCGAGATGGCAAATTTCTTCAATGACTATGAACCACTCGTAAGTTTTCCGAAAGTCTATCCACATATAATTTAAATTTTTCAGGGCATGCTCGATTGCGAAAGAGCACTCACTGGTGGTCGAACAGAGGTGTTCAAGCTCACCGTCACAAACAAGCGGGTCAGAAAACACTTTGGGGACGTCGTGAGGTAAACTCGTCCAATCTGAAACCCCCAAAACCTTAAAACTATTTCAGTCTCTACCCGACAGTGATGAAGTTTGAAGAATTCCCGATCGGAGCCCCAACAAATGTTCGACGATCGGAGTACACCGTACCGCTCACGGACCCCAGCGAAATCCGCTTCAAAGGATTCATCGCCTGCCGAGTTGGAGCGCCAAAGGACCTCAAGGTACCACTTCTGGGGCTCAAAACAGGAGGAAAACTGTTCTTCGCACTCTGCCTCGGTACGTCATCATTTTTTCGAAAAATTTCGAAATTTCAAGTTTCAGAATGTGTGAAGACCAACAATCAGCTCAGGTGCACACACAGCGATAAGGAGAGGAGCTTCAACGGAGTCTTCACCACAGCAGAACTCAAAAAGGCTCTGGAATTGGGATACGTCATCATCGAAATCCATCACGTAGGTGATCCATGTAAAATTTGTCTATAAATTTCTGTTTTCAGGCAATCAAGTATGATAACTGGGCCACAAATGATGCAGATGGTGCAGGAGGTCTCTTCACGTCATACATCAATGAGATGATGGCCGGAAAAATCGTAAGTCTGAAATTTTTCTATACGTTTCACACCCCCATTTTTCAGTATGCATCAGGATGGCCAGAAGATGTGACGACACCCGAAGAGCAGGACGCCTTCATTGCCTCTTACATGGCCCAAGGTATCGACGTCAGCGACAAAAGCAAGTTCAATCTGTCCCCACCACGCCGTCTCGCAACGAAGTTGTTGGTGAACTCACTGGTAAGCTTTTTCACTTGAAATCTTAAAGTAGAGAGTAAATTTCAGTGGGGAAAAATGGCCCAGCGTGTGGATAGAGCAGTCACGGAAATCGTAGTCACGCCAGCAAAGTTCTGGAAAATTTACTATGACACGTCAATTGTCATAGAAGATTTCTGGACTGTCAACAACACTGTGATGATGAGGACAACAAAGCAGGCTGAAACATTGAAGAGTCTGAAGACAGGAGCCGTCCACATTGCGGCATACGTCACCTCATATGCCAGACTCAGGCTTTACAAGCTGATGGAGAAAGTAGGAGCCGAAAATCTGATATATACAGGTAATCAAACAGTCTTGAAATTCTCGACAAAAATCAAATTTTCAGACACGGACTCCATCGCCTACACAGTACCACTCAATGCAGTCGACCCTCTCAAGGATGAATATGGACCATTCTTGGGGCAGCTCACGAATGAACTCAAAGGAGTGATGACAGAGTTTGTTAGTCTGGGACCAAAGACGTACTGCTACAAGCAGACGCTGGAAGACGGGACCGAACAGGTAAATTTTTCACTGAAAATTCTGAAAATCAATTACAATAATTCCAGGTCGTCCGCAAGGCAAAGGGCCTCACCCTCACTTCGGAGGCGGATAAACGGGTCACTTTCGATATCATGAAGAAGATGGTGGAGGACGTCCTCGCTCAGGCTCCAGGAACCATCGTCAGAGTTCCACAACAAGTGATGAAGAGGGATCGACTCCACAATATCTACTCAGGAAGTCAACAGAAGATGCTGCGCTACACATTCAACAAGCGCCGGGTACTCCAAGACGGCTCGACACTGCCACTTGGTTATTGTGACTAAATTCTGTGATATTTCACAATAAATTTTGCTTTCCATACAACTTCAAAGTCTGCACATGCGCGTATGGTGTATGCACACTGACAATGTCCACAACTTTACGACGAGTGCGCAAGCGCGTATGGTGTATGCACACACTGACAATGTCCACAACTTTACGACGAGTGCGCAAGCGCGTATGGTGTATGCACACACTGACAATGTCCACAACTTTACGACGAGTGCGCAAGCGCGTATGGTGTATGCACACATTGACAATGCGCAATTTTTCGACAAGCCAGAGTATTGCGAAATCGGAACTTTGGCGAAAAACGGAAAATTTTTGGAAAATTCACAATTTCACACAGAAACTCGGAAATTTTGACTAAATTTGTGATAGACTTGAACACGAAAACCCTCGACAACAGGGGAACACATCATTTTCAGAAATTTTTCGTCAACATGGTTCGACGTCTTGCTTGGCAAAGCACAATCCTCATCGTTGGACCCAGTGGCCAGGGGAAAAGCACTCTCGCTCGTCAAATCGTGGATCAACGGAATCAAATTTTCAACGTCAACAGTCGTGTATGCTTCTGGTACTACGACACCTTTGAAAGCGTACCCAATTCACTGAAAAACAGACCAGACATTCTCCTTCGTGAAGGTCTTCCGAACCTGGAAGAGCTGAAAAAGTACAAGGACCAACAAGCAATGATCGTGATTGATGATCTGATGACCAAAATTGACCAAAATTCGGGAATGGAACGATTAGTCTCCGTTTTGGCCCATCACTACGACATGACCATCATGTTCCTGCTCCACACAATCTTCTACTCAAAAGTCATCCGAACCTTCGTCTGCAAGCAAGTTTCATAATTTGTTCAAAAACAACGCGGACAAGTCAAGTGTTAGCTGTTTAGGCTCTCAGCTCATGCCAGGCGAATGCAAAACATTTTTGGCTATTTATAAAGACGCCACGAGTCAGCCCTACACATATCTACTCATTGACCTTCACAAATCGTGTCCCGAAGAGTTACGTTTCCGGGATAACCTCCTACCCAACAAAATCACCCATGTCTTCATCCCAAAGTCGTAAACCTGAATGGGACTTGGAGACTTTCAACCAAATATTGGCTGTTTCCTCAGCCAAAGACCAAACTACCCGTCTTGCCCTAATTGATGCATTGCCTGAAAACTCAATCATTTGTCTGGTGGACCTGATTTTCAATACTCTGAACGGCAACCTACCGCTATCCCAAGAAAATGTCCGAAAATTGAGACCAGAGTCTGAAAATTTACGACGTTTGGCACAACTTCGTGATTTGGACAAGACTCGTGAATTTTTGGTACAAACTGGTGGAAGCCCAGTCATTGCTCTTTTGCCAATTCTGATTTCGGCTGCCTCCACCATTCTTGAACATGTCCTACGGTAAATATGTACTTCTGACCATCGAAGAGCATGAAGATCTCATTTCACGTCAAAAAGCTCCAGAAGAAACCGTTGACAAACTGCTGAAAGCCCCTCTTGATAACGATTCCAAAGTGGCTCATTTACGATCACACTTGACCAACATTGTGAAAACCCGACTAGACACCCAGGAGGAGCCTGAAGCATCCGAAGAAACCCCCAGTGTGACAGAGAACACTATATTTACACCAACACCGCCAAGTCCACAACAACCACCACCACGCACACGCCGTTCAAGCCTTCACGACCCACAACCGACTAGTGATACCACAACTGCACCACTCATCACCCCTGAAATTGCCAAAAAGCGCTTTTTGGAGCATATCGGGAAATTTCCAAATATTTCCAACTTGAGAAGAGTACTGGAAAACTAACGATTTTTGGTAACCCAATCACGATTCACAACATTAAGCGGATTGCCGACGATTTGACCAATGAGGCACCATTACATGGAGTGCAACCAAGTTTAGCACTGCTATCTGAAGAGCTGAAAAAAACCGATTTCCCCGAACGTTTCATTCTCAACCCACGACGGAAATACCGAACCCGCGCATCACCACGAAGTTTTAGTGTTACGCGATGGAAAAGCTAGAGGAAACCCTTGAACGTCTCTATTCGGATCCCAAAAGTGGTCTACGTAGTGTGTCAACCCTCTTGAAGCAGGCTCGAAAAGTTCACCCCGACATTCAGAGGAAGCAAGTTGTCGCCTATCTCCACACAAATGATGCCTACACTAGACATTTTCCAAAGTCCAAGTTCATTCAACACAACAAATGGGTAGCTACAGGTCCGGATAGCCATCATATGGCAGATCTCGCCATGCTACCAACTCTAAAGTCCCACAACCAAGGTTTCTGCTACATTCTGGTGGTTGTGGACGTCTTTAGTCGCTATGTGTTTGCCAGACCACTCAAAATAAAGAATGTGCCACAGTTACAAAGGCTTATGAAGAAATTTTGCGGTCAAAGTGGCGGATTCCAAGCAAGCTGTATACCGATAAAGGTGAGTCTGAAATTCCTGATTTACCCCATTTTTCAATTTTCAGGTACCGAGTTTATGGGCAAACAGTTTCGGAAACTTTGCAAAAACCTAGGCATCATTCACCTGAACCCCAAAAACACCAACGTGAAGGCTTGTTATGCCGAAAACGCCATCATGCGCATCAAGAGACAGCTGGAAAAATGGTTTACGACACAAAGAGTTTTGAGTGGACCCGAGTTTTGCCTGAAGTCGTTGAAGGTCTCAATGCCAAATTCATGACGTCACTTGGAACTTCTCCTGAAAAAGTTTCTTGGGAAAACGCTACCGAAATTTGGAAACGTCTCTATGGATCACCCACAAGAAAAGTTGCCAAATCAAAATTGGGAACACGGTTACGTGTCCTGATGGACAATTCACCATTCGCAAAGGGTACAAGAGCAAAGTGGTCTGAAGAAATTTTCAAAGTCATCAAGGTTATTCCATATGACATCCCAGCATACATTTTGGCTGATTACACTCGATCGAGAGGTGGATGGAATCTGGTACGAGGAAGAAATGGTAATCTACAACAACCTGATGATTTCTATGAAATTGACCGAATCATTAGAAAACGGACCAGGAAGGGCATTCGGGAGTGTTTGGTCAGTTTCAAAGGCTACGACGACTCATTCAACTCATGGATCCCAGAATCGGATTTCAAAGACTATCATGGATAACTCAAAGTGGTCTTGTGGAAACACAGATTGCTCTAGGGCCCTCATTGTCTATTGTTCCCAAGTTTTCATTGTCTACATTGTCAGTCTTGTTGCTCTATATAAAATTTGTTCTGATCCAACTCAACAACATCAGTGGATGACCGTACTTGGCTCCTGCATTGGTTACCTCTTACCTAACCCAAAACTCAAAGATCATGAGTGACTTTTACATCACCCTAGTCAGTAATGCCCAGGCAACTTCATCAATTTCCAATTTCAATACACAACTTCCAAGCCCGATACACTTTGAACGTGAATTTGAAGTTGGCTTGTCTTCCATCATCTACCCATCCTCGCACGACTTGATTTCCAATCTACCAGAAGACAATGGATGGAATGAAAACGAGTTTGTCGTGTGGTTCGCAAATTCACCAATCAAGTGCAAAATTCAAAGTTGCACATTCTCAACACCCCAAGAGCTGACCGAAATTCTGAATCATACACTATCCTCAAAATTGGATAAAATTTTGAACACCACCAACACAACGATCGGAATTTTTGAGTATAACCCACTCTACAAACGGATCCTGATTACGACACACGAAAGCGTGTCACAAGTCCAACTTTCGGCAAGACTTGCATATTTTCTTGGCCACGATCGTGAAATCAAGACTTTTCCAACATTGGGAAAATATTCTACATTTTCGGGTTCCGATTTGATGTATGTGTATTCTGAAGACCTCGTGGAGCCTCAAACCATCAGTCACATGAAAGTCCCAATTTTAAAGGTTATCAGCATGAACACTGGAAATGGAGCCAATGTTGAGCAAACCTTCACAAAACCGTTATATGTCAGAGTTCGACCAACTGACGTCTCACGTATAGGAATCCAGATCAAGAACGACAGGGACCATTTCATTCCTTTCAATTCTGGAAAAGTGGTCATAGTGCTACACTTCCGACCAGTCAAAATTTCATTTGATGGCTGATCACTCAATCGGTTACAAAAGCGCTCTCCTACGATGTACGTTGATTTTGATCCTGATCGCTCTGTTGATTGGGTTGCCTTCTTTGAGTGTGACCCAAATCAAGCAGGTTTTGGTGGATTTCGTGCCGGAAGTGTCTATCAGCGGGGAAATGGCCCGTTTTCACAATTACTCGGAAAGCTCTTCATTTCTGCCGTACCTCTTCTAAAGCGGATGGGAGTCTCAGTTGGCCGCGAAGTCATGGATTCCTCACTTCGCGTTGCAAACGACGTGGCGGCTGGTGACTCGTTTAAACAGTCGCTGTCAAAGAACGCTTCAAATTCATACAATTCACTTGTCAATCGAGCAATCGACAAACTTGGTCAAAAAGGTGGACGCCGTAAACGACGAACAGTCAAACGTAAGAAGGTTGTGAAACGACGACGACGACGAACCACCAAGAAGCCCAAAAAATCTGGAAAACGGAAGATCACTCGCAAGAAGCGTACCATTGCCAAGTCTTCATCTCGCAAACGTGACATTTTTGGAAAATGGCAAAATTGATGAACAAGAGCACTCCGTGTGCTACAGCCAACATTTGCCTTTTCGACACACCACCCAGTCAAGTTGCATTCAACAAGGGAAAATGGATGACATTCCCCACATCAAACCCAATTGACGCTAAAGGTCCCTACACATTCAACATTTTTGATAGTGCCCACTTCTTCCAACTCAACAAAACTTACCTTTCATTCAAAGTTCATCTGGCTGGTCTCAAGAAGAAGACTGACGGAAAACCAGTAGTCGTCTCTCATTCCAATTTCATTGGGGCCACATTCTTCAATCAAGTCAAGCTCTCGTATAACAACGTCCCCGTCTACGACTCGTCACACTACGCCTACAAAGCGTACATTCAAACACTTTTAGGCGAAAACGATGAAACCAAGGAAGGCTTTCTTGGAGCTGCACGCTGGATCAACGATGAAGAAGATTTGAGTACTGTGAACCCGGCCAAAAGGACAGTTTCGGGTGATGACGGTCTTGACATTTGCACACCACTCTTCTTGGAACCATTCCAAACTGACCGTCTCTTGGTTCCACACATTAACATTCAATTGACTCTGTACCGAAACACGGATGCCTTCTGTCTGGAATGCGTTGAGGAAGATGGACCAGCCAGAATGTACATCACTGACCTGAAACTACATATGAGAGCTATTGAGGTTGTCGCGTCAGCATCGATTGCCCTGGAAAATCGTCTCAGAACCACACCGGCTCGGTATCCATTCACTGTCACGAAGGTAAAGGTGATTTCGATTCCTGAAGGACGAATGGAGCTCCCATTCAACATGCTCTACCAGGATATTTTGCCACGCCGAGTTATTGTTGGGCTGATTTCCCCTGAAGCAATGGAAGGAAAATTTTCAAAGAATTGTTTCAATTTTGCTCACCACAACTTGGCCCAAATTCAATTGGATGTTGCCGGAACAGTCTATCCTCCACAGCCAATTCAGTGCGACTTTAACAACAAAAATTATGCTCAGGCATTCACCAGACTATACGAAGAGCTTGGGTGTGTGACCAGCAAATCATGTCCACGAATCACTTACAAAATGTTCCGAAGCGGCTTTGCATTCTACGTCTTCAACCTTGCAGCGATTGATGATTCAAATTCATGGGAACTGCTACAGAGCGGAAGCACTCAACTTTTCATCAAGTTCAACGAGAAGACACCGACGGGAGGCCTGAACGCGCTTGTTTTGTCGCAATTTGATGGGATGATCACGGTCGACGGTTTCCGCAATGTGATGATGAGTCATAGGCACTAGTATAAAAGTGATCGCGCACTTGTGCACAAGCACCAGTCATGCTACCAGGAACTGCTCGCCCAATTACTCTCCCACCTGACTACACACCGCCAGAACCAGGGGTAAGCCAACCACACACGTATTCAAAATTTATCTTTCAATTTTCAGTATGTCGACATCAGCTTGGCAACCTATATGATGATGATGGGTCGTGTCGAGAGAATTTCTACACAACAAATTCGGGAGATGAATCGCAAAATGCATGAATTGGGACCAACCAAAATTTGGAATTCATGCAATGGCTTCATAATTCCCCCTGGATCAGAATTGAGCCTGTAAGTTTTCGTTTCCATTCCAGTGTCATTATCAATTTTCAGAGACGCAACACCACATTCCCACCACTTTGTCAACAAGTCGGCTTCAAAACCTCAACCACGTCGCCGCCAAGTCTCAATCAAGCACTACTTTGAGGAAAAATACAAGATTCGCCTAAATTACCCAAATTCCCCCCTTTTGCGTGACCCATCGGGTTCCATGTTCCCCATTGAAACTGTTTGGTTCCGTTACCGTGTTTTCTGAATAAACTATGGCTCTATCAACCAGTCAGTTGGATTTGTTTCTTAGCACATGCAAAATTACACGACCACACTTTTCTGGAGTCTTTCCATGTGATCAACACCCAACAATTTTCCGCCGACCATCCTCATTTATCTGGAATACAGCGCCTAGTGATGATTCTGGAGAACATTGGGTAGCTCTCTGGGTTGACGACCGAAACTTTGGCTATTTTATGGATAGCAGTGGTGCAGACCCACAATCAGAGTTTCGGGAATTTTTCACCAAAAACTGTGTCAAGTGGAAAAAAGTCTTCGACTCCCCCGTACAAGGACTCCTCTCGGACGTGTGTGGATTCTACTGCATATACTTCTTGATCCGGAAAGCGATGAAACAGTCCAACAAGAAGATCAGAGCCCCCTTTTCCAGAAATTTGGCGAATAATGATAGACTAGTCAAGAAATGGGTCAAAAATCATCTGAAACGGTGCGAGTGTAGGGTATATAAACCGTTGGCTGCCTGAAACATTCATTCATTCACCATGTTTGACGAAACTCCACTCCCAACAGATCCACAATCTCCACCACCATCTCCTGTAATGCCCTTCCCACCACAGGATCAGCGCACCACGGGATTTAAGCCATATCCGCAAATGATCCCTCTTTTGGATGACAAGTTCCAGAATATGACTCTTGTGGGTACAATCAAAATTTACAAAGACGCACTCGGTAAGCATCATGTTGCTTCTGGGTGAACAGTCATCGCTTTCAATCATGAGCTGGTAGAAGGAGGGAGGATGCACTTTACACAAACAGTCCTCGAAAACGACTTCCAATCATTCATTCACCACTTTGCGAACCTGCAAAATGAATTCGTCCACAATTTCTTCCCTTCCCGTTATTCCAATTTTGCGTATGTCTTGGAAGAGCCCAATCGAGCTGGGTAAGCCTTTTCAAAGTTTTTGAAAATATTCATTATGCGTCTTCAGATGATTTGAGAGGAAAGGCACTCTCGGTCTCAAGTTGCCCAACTCCTGGATGCCTTGGATGGGGCAATATGAAACGCAGCAAGAATGCGTTTCACCGGACACAAGATGCATGCCCAATATGGCATCACGCTCAGCGGAATAAGGTTGAATCGTCGGAGGTAAAATTAAAAAATTTTCAAATTTCTTGTATATAGATTATTTTTCAGTCACGCTCATTACTCGACAGATTCAACGAAATATTTCCAAACGGCAGTTTCCAGGTAACTTATAGGGGAATTCAGACATGGGGGGATCATTTATGGGGTGAAATTAGAAATGAAAACTTATAAATTTTCAGCCAGCCCCTATGCCAACAACACCACCTCCGGCCATGACACGAATTGGACAACCACCACAACAATCTGCGGCACCAATTGGACCAATGCAGGTAATTTATAGGGGGAAATTGACCATTGGGGCACCATTTATGGGGAAATTAGCCATTGGGACGTCATTTATAGGGGTAGATTAGACATTTCTGTTTACATACTTGTGAAGTTTCAGACCTTGCCGCCTCCACAACTCCCGCAACAGTGCATCTGGACATTCTTCTTGCCAACGCCACCACCATTCTTCCCGACAACATTCCCTCCACCAATGTACCCAACTCACAATTTGCATAACAACCAATCGATGCCTCCAATGCCAACAATGTCTCCAATGCCTCCAATGCCAACAATCGATCCAAAAGACGAACCCGAAGATTATTGATTATAAATGTCCCAAGATTTTTAAACGTATAATTATTCAAAGGTTTCGAATAAATTTGGTTATGTTGAAAAATGTTTTCTCCTTAATTTCAGATGTGGGGGGTTTAAGCCACGTTTCCTTGAAGATGTGGGGGGTTTAAGCCACGTTTCCTTGAAGATGTGGGGTGTTCAAGCCACGTTTCCCTGAAGGAGAGAGATTCCCTCAGAAACGAGAGAGCGCGACGCAATGATATCTTCTGAGAGACGCCGAGAAAGGGGGAGCCGAGACGAGAGACGATCTTCCCATGAGAGACACAAAGAAAACTTCGAGAAACTTCGAGGGAGCGGGCACAGGCCTCCATCTGGTATGAGAGACGCAGAGACATTCTCATCTCTCCCCACACCGGGCGCCCCTCGAGGGGGCGCCGACGAGAGAGATGCGCCTGGTATGAGAGACGCAGAGACATTCCCCTCTCTCCACACACCGGGCGCCCCTCGAGGGGACAAGGCGCCCCGCGAGGGGGGCGCGCGCGCTCGGTATATAAATATCATCTTACCCCTCAGTCTAGGTTACACAGTTGGCGCACCCGGTTGTGTGTCCAACCGGCAGTCGGTTCCCCTCCGCCGGTTCGACACCCACCCGGGGCTCTAAATGAATTTCCAAAAAATCTGAAATTCTGAAATTCTGAAATTGCTGAAATTCTGAAAATCTGAAATTGCTGAAAATGCTGAAATTCTGAAAATCTGAAATTCTGAAAATCTGAATATCTGAAATTCTGAAAATCTGAAATTCTGAAAATCTGAAAATCTGAAATTCTGAAAATCTGAAATTCTGAAAATCTGAAAATCTGAAAATCTGAAAATCTGAAATTGCATACCTAATTAAGGATATAGGGACCTCATTAATCGGGACCTCATTAACCGGGACCCCTTAGGCTTAGCGATAGGCACCTCATTAAGGATAGGCTTGTGGGACAGTGTAGTTGGCCAGACTAGAGAATGGTCAGTGATCAAAGATCAAACTACACTTTGTGTCCTAACAAGCTCCCATACTTCTCTAACAGAATTAACAGTTTTGAGTTGCTTCCAAAAAATGTTTTAAGTTTCTGAAAAAATGTCATGTGATCCCCCTTTATCAAAAGTCAAAAAATAATTTCTTTAAAAAATGCCCAACACTGATTTTTGAACAGTTATTTTCACTTTTGTTCTGTTCTGTGTTTTTGAGTCAGTTTGCTCTGAGCAAATGAATTTCCAGCACATGAGAAAACTTACAATTTAGGGACGAGTGTTATCACAAGAGAAGTCAGCAGCGATGTACTTTTTTCAATAAAATTGATAAAACACACACTGAAAATCATTATTCCTAACAGATTTTATTAGGAATCCATTCAATGCCAGAAATTCAAACTTATTTCCAGCATGTCAGATATTTTCAAAAAAATTAAAATTTTCAAAGCATCTTTTTCTTTAATTTTAGATCGGGAGTAGCTATACTGCTATAAAAAATTATTTAGTTGAGTAGTAGTTTTGGCTCTATTGGCAAAGAATGGTCCCAACCGCAAAGAATGGTCCCAAAATTTTGGGTGACCCAAATTTCCGAATTACATGGTCCCTACCGCAAAGAATGGTCCCAACGGCAAAGAATGGTCCCAAAATTTTGGGTGACACAAATTTCAGAATTGAATGGTCCCTACCGCAAAGAATGGTCCTTCAACATTGATACGAAAAAATTTTCACCATTCTCTTAGGCTTAGGTTTCTTAGAAATTGGAGAAAAAATTGACAAAACCGGTTATTAATCGTATTTGTCAATTTTTTCCCAATTTTTAAGAAACCTAAGCCTAAGAGAATGGTGAAAAGTTTTCCGTATCAATTTTGTGGGACCATTCTTTGCGGTAGGGACCATTCTTTGCGGTTGGGACCATTCTTTGCGGTAAGGACCATGTAATTCTTTGGGACCGTTCTTTTATTTTTTGGGACCGTTCTTTGCGGTTGGGACCATTCTTTGCCAATAGAGCCGTAGTTTTTTACTAATACATGAATGTCACCTCTGACATCCTCGAAAAACATTTTTTGGAGGGTGACACATTTTTACCATTTTCAGGACCAAAAAAAAGTTTTTCATTAGTTTCATATTTTTGTTGGAAACTGCATGAAATTTGCTTCAATTATATTTACAGCTCATTTTCTGACCAAACCGGGAAAATAATGAAAAAGTTGATGAAAAAAAGTTTCAAAAAAATTACACCTTCCGAACAGTATCAATTTTCAAAAACGAGGTCACGTCACAAAAAAAACCCGTTATGAATAATTTTGTCTTGAGAAAACTCATCGAATGAGCAAAAATACCGGTACCTTAGGGGAAGGGGGCAGTCAAAATACATTCTATCTCGGTCATTTCTTGAATTTACAGTTCTCTATAGTTACTAATGTATTTCAGACCGACAGAGATGTAACTTCTGTGAAATTCCGTTCAAAGAACTTCGAAGTAATGACTGCCGGGAAAAACGGAATCTGGAAAATATTCGACATCCGTGGTTCATCCCGAAATCCTGTCTCCACACACTATGATCTTGGTGGACAGCTCCGTCTTCAAGGTCACACTGGTAGTGTTTCGTACTGTCTATCACATGTAAACGGAGCGAATTCTTTATACACCTGGAAAGGTCAAGGCAGACCACAAAAACTGTAAGAACTGTCAAAAACACCATAAAATTAGCAAAATTTTCTTGTAGGTGGGAATACAGTGACAGAGAGTGGTTTGTCGGGTTGCTTCCCGGGGACAACCCTGATGACACATTTGCTGTTCATGGATCTTTTAAAAATGCGCAGGTAAATTAGCACATGGGAAAGAGAAAAAAACCTAGAAAGAAATTTGCAGGCCGTCATAACCAATACGAAGAACTTACGTGCACACAAAACCAAGTACTTTCACAAGTACGGAACTAAAGACGAGAGTGGTCATTTCTGCATGAAAGATTTGAACAAGAAAATATTTGTGACCGCTTGTAAGTCTGGAATTGTAGTGCAGTCAGCCGAATTCTCGTAAGTTTTGAACATATTGCCAGAAAATTAATTTTTTTTCCAGAGTTCCAGATTACGCGAAGCATACGGCTCGCCTAAAAGATGCCGTTCGGAAACAAAAAAAAAGAATGCTCGAAGACGTGGAACACAAAGAGATGGAGAAAGTTCGGATTCGGTGGGAAACCGAAGCCAAGAAAAACGAGGGACTAAATGTGTTTGACACTCATTTAAGCGAGGAGAGCTTTGAAATCGGTGGAACTCTTGGCGCTGGATCATTTGGTGTTGTGTTCAAAGCAACATCTAAGAAAACTGGAAAAGATTTCGCATTGAAGGTAAAAAAAATATTCTGTAGGAAAAATCATAATCTTATTTTTGTCAGGTCATGCCCAATCGGTGCAGCGTCTACACTGAAAAATTTGTGACGGAGCGTGAGCTTCTCATCCAGCGAGAAATGTCTCACAAGAACATAGTCCCCATGTACGCAGCGTTCCAAACAAAACTTTCCGTGTTCTTTGTCTATGAAATCATGACTGAATCGCTTCAAGATGTTTTAAATAAGAAGAAGCCGATGTTGCTCGCTGTTGATGAAACCGCTTGGTTAACGGAGTGTGTGGCATCTGGATTGTGTTATATACACAAACGTGGAGTACTGCATCGAGATTTGAAGCCTGATAACATTTTATACGATAAAAATGGACTGGCAAAAATTTCGGATTTCGGTGTTGCAACCGACGAAAGGTACATAATTCTTTCAATTCCATTTTTTCACAGATGAATTTCAGACACGGAACGGTTTGTGGATCTCCGGGCTATATTGCCCCGGAAGTCATCACCAGACAGAAACAAACTTCCGCCCTCGATTGCTTCTCTTTCGGTGTGATCCTCCATCGATCCTGCGTTGGCCGAACTCCTTTCGAGTTACCAGATGGACACGTTAGTGACGAATATGTCACAAAATGCAAGTATAGTCCCCCAGTCTCCATGAATTTGAGTGTTCGAGAAGTGACTACGAATTTGATAAAAAAGAGCCCAAGTGAACGTTGGACTGCTAAACAGGTGTGTGTTCAGAAATTTACGTGTGTTCAGAAATATTTTTTTGAAACTCAAACTTTCAGGTGCTGTACAGCCAGCTGGTTACCGACTTCCAGCACCAGCGAGAATACAATCTGCAAAAACTTGTGAGAGACAACGAATTGTGAACATCTAAAGACTTGAACACTTGCCTCAATCTCCCGCTTACTGAATGATCAAATGTAAATCCTACTCGATTTTGTTTATTCTCAGATCATAACTTGCCATGTTTGTTTTCTCAATTCCGTTTTATGCTCCATCAGAGCCATTGTTTCTATTTCATGTCAATTTATACAAATTAAGATATTTTTTTGGCAATTTGTGAATAAAATATTTTTGTTTACGCTCGTTTCTTTACTTCAGTGCTTTACAGCTCTCCGAATTTCTAAAACTTTGTATGGAGTATATGGATAGAGGTGAGTGAGAATACCAACTAGAGACGCCAAGACATGTTATTGACAAATGTAGTTACCATCATTTTTCAGGCAAACAAGGAGGATGGACAACAGCGATCGAATCGAATGGGACAATTGGCGAGGTATGGAATATATGGATAGAGGCGAATGAGAATACCAACTAGAGACGCCAAGACATGTTATTGACAAATGGAATTACTGTGAAATGCAAGGCTCCTGGGCAAGGAACCGCAACTCCGCCTCACCAACAAGGAGGGAGCAGAGAGGCGCGGTGGTGGAGAGAGTCTAGACACACACTTAACCACAGACATAACCAGACACATATTTTCCTAGATTATTACACTAACTAGGGAAGGATCCTGAGTCGAGATGGAGTTACGGGTCGAGACCTATATGGTTGGAAAGCTTGAGTTTTGAAACTTCCAAAACAGTTTTCAAATTTTGCTGAACGCTTCTAGGAATCGAGAAAAATGAGCTCAAAGTTCAGCTCTGATCTCGATCCTTAACCATATAAATCGCTCGAAGAGGGGGTGAGGAGGCACTACTTTCCTCACTGCCCAGATAATCCACGTTTTTCAACGGTTGGTTGGTCGAGTGGGTAAGAGGTTGGGTTGGGAGGCAAGAGGTCTGGGTTCGGTTCCTCTGGACGCTATTTGGTTTTTTTTTCTTTTTTCTTTTTTGATGTTCTCCTTTCTGGATATGGATTTTATCTACTTTTATGGTTCTTTGTGAAAAAATAAGTTTGTTTCTCCTTTTTTGATCAGAGAAAGGATACGAAAAAGCTTATTTCTGAAATTTGCTGATAATTTTGCGAAAATTACTTTTGTGTATTTTTTGTTAAAACTCCATGAAGAAAAATAAAAGTAGATAAAATCCATATCCAGAAAGGAGAAAATCAAAAAAGAAAAAAGAAAAAAAACCAAATAGCGTCCAGAGGAACCGAACCCAGACCTCTTGCCTCCTAACCCAACCTCTTACCCACTCGACCAACCAACCGTTGAAAAACGTGGATTATCTGGGCAGTGAGGAAAGTAGTGCCTCCTCACCCCCTCTTCGAGCGATTTATATGGTTGAGAATCGATATCAGAGCTGAACTTTGAGCTCATTTTTCTCGATTCCTAGAAGCGTTCAGCAAAATTTGAAAACGGTTTTGGAAGTTTCAAAACTCAAGCTTTCCAACCATATAGGTCTCGACCCGTAACTCCATCTCGACTCAGGATCCTTCCCTAGTAAGTTTAGTTAATTTTATTCTTTTACATGTAATTCATTCTCTTTTTAATGTATTTTCTCTGTATCTCTATTTTAATCTTATCTATATCTATTTCTCTTTATTTCGTATTTTATCCTTTATTCATTTATTTCTTTATCTTCTTTCAATAAATTCGTAATTATCTAGAGGACACCGTGTTTGTTTGTTTATTTCAGGAACTAAATTTTAATTTAGATGTCCCTTCGGGTGGCATCTAACATGTAGGTCCCTCACGAACTCTAATATGATCTCACGATTCATGTAGAGAGACCAGAGGGCAATTTTGAAACCATCCTGTCATAGACACAAACATATCATTTTTGCATTAATCAAATTAGGAATTTACTTTCTTTTCTTTTAACTCAAATATGGTCGTGTATCATCCTTGGAAGCGGTATTTTGTGAAGGTTTACGAAGTTCAGAGATCGGAAACCGCCTGGAAGTAATGAGGAATAGCTAACCACATTCTTCCACACAAGATATCCCTCTACCTAGTCGTAGGTAAAGTATAGTTTTCCTAGGAATTCTGGATGGTCAATTTCGAAATATAATGAAAATCTCTGATAAAATTATCTCTATTCGGCAATAGTTTGTAGTTCCTCTTGACTTTCACCCCATTCTACATTCATATTCCAAAATTTTCTTTCATTTCATAAATTCTCTCTTCTTCCCTTTTCCTTTACTCTACACCGCTACACCAAACGCCCCTTTAACTTGTACGACCCCTGGTGGATCGACCCGACCCAGGCCGATACCGTTTCCAGCATAAAAGGCTCCCAACCTTTTATGACCAGGCATGGAGATATTTTTTTTGTTATAAAAACAATTGGTTCCTCTTGATTTCACCAAATTGTGAATAGGGCGTCAAGTCCTCACTTCACCTTCTTTTTTTGAAACAGCTATTTTGTGATACTGAGAAAATCAGTTCCCTCCTTTTTTTTATCCGGGCTGGATACCGTAGATTTTTGTAAGACCGGCAACATTTTCAGCATTGAAGAGGAACCGTAGAGAAGTCCGGTAGGGTGAGCACTAGATGAATTGGTCATCTCTAGACATTACTTACCTTACCATCTTGCAACTACACAAGAAGTAACAACTCTACTCATGTCGGGTCTAATGAAGAAGATTAGTCGAAAAACGCTCTGATTTTCTTAAATACGTGTCATAACTCCGTCGTACTCTGCCGAATAATAGAGAACAGGACTCAAAGCGGAAAAAACTCAATGGGATGAGCCGCGGACTTCAAAATTCTTTTAAAAATTTCGTGGGTGCAAATAAAAAATTACAATTTTTGTATTCAAATTCTGAGTCCAAAGAGATCTAGTCAATCTCTATCCAGTCTCTGACCAAAGACTGCAATCAAAATTTTCATTCAGAAATACTAACCTCGGAATCAAAACTCCGGAAGGGTACCAGAAGTAGATACAGTAGGCCGCCTGGAAAAACACTCTGTGACTCCCATTGGACAGCACCGCCCAAGGGAAGAATCTACAGTAGACCAGGAACTAAACGACCAACTATTTTTGGAAAAAAAAAGCTAATCAGTCATTCAGAAAAACCCAACTACGCCACAATCCACAACAAAGGAAACATGACAAAGGAGAGGAAGAATAATTTATGGGCCCCACAAAGGAAAGGAGGAATGATGGATGAGCCACAAAGGGGAAGAGGGGACCACACCCACGGACCTAATCCCACAAGAGCAGGGAGAAGACCAACCATTTACAACCACTCGACCGAGTAGAAGTCACTCGCTCAGATTCGTGCTCTTGTTTCTCCATCCTTCAACCTTCAACCTTCAAACCCCAAAAACCCCAACCCTTCTGCCCAACTACCCCCTACTACACAACACTGTACTATTCTGAACTTCGCTGAACGTCATCTGCCGCTTTGCTTCGGAACAGCTTCAGGATCAATCCAGTCAGTTTTTTGTTAATATTTAAAAATTCTATAAATAAAAAGAATCCTATATAATTTTGAAAGAAAAAATCTATATATTTTGGAAAAAAAAAGGGGATTCGATTACCTTCTCTTTCGTTCATTCTCTCTTTCCTTTATTTAAAAAAAAAAACCTATACCCTCCTATTTTGAAATACCTTTTGGAAAAAATTTTTTATATACAAAAAAAATAAAAACCTTCTAAAAATTTCTCTCATTCCTAACCAAAAACAAACTTTCTTCCTTGTTGTCTTTTCTGTTGTTGTGTGTATTGTAGCTTTTTTGTTGTAATAGTGTAAACAATCTAGAAGTAAATAAGACATACAGACATAACATAGTATACCAGCACTCTTCCACATCATATCTGGTGACGGAAGTATAATAATACATGCCCTTTTGGGTGGTTTAGGGTTTGATTATTCTTCCACTTTTCTTAGACCTCTCACTATTAGAACATGGTCGTCTTATTATTATAGATTTATTATATAGATTGGTATATAGGTTCCTATGGTGTAGCTATAGTTAAAGAGGTGATACTAAAGTTACTTAATAATGAAGGGGGGGAGTAAACATGATAACTATAAATAAGAGAAGTTAAACATAAAAGTGCGACCGTTCATTAAGCGGTCCCTAGCACACGACTGGCAATAAGGCGCATCGCATTCTCTGCGAGGGAGAGAGAGATCACAGACAGTGGACACGCCCCCTTGCGGGAGAAGTGTTCGCTGACATGTGACATCCCCGGCCTTCGGATCAGAGCATGCAACGTCCTCGTTGCTATATACTAATAAAATATAAATACAAAAATTAGAGAAATTATAATAGCATTTGTGTAGATAATAATTGCAGTGGATATATCGAATATTGACCTCGCAGTTGATAAATAATATACTATTGACATCGCAATTGAAATATATAATATTGACCTCGCAGTTGAATATTAAATATTGACCTCGCAGTTGATAATATAATATTGACCTCGCAGTTGATAATATAAAATATAGAATCTGCAATTGAATGATATAGATTGACCACGCAGTTGTAAAAATCCGAAAATCGAAGAACTGAAAAGGTTATGCATTTGATAATTGAAGTCGTCACGCAGTTGGTATATTGACGTAGACACGCAGTTGAAAATTGAATTAGACACGCATTTGTTGAATTGTATCCATAATTTTCCATCCATTCCAATTGTTGAACGTCTTCTGGCGGTAGCAGGAGATGTGGCATCCCCGGCCTTTCGAATCAGAGCAGGTGGCGTCCTCGTCGCTATATATTGACTGATTTCCATTGGGAAGTAGATGAGCATGTTTCTTCTTCAGCGTGTCGTTGTCGTCGATCCATAAAGATGATTCCAAGCATTTGACTTCATATCTTCTTTTCTTCTTGTCGATTGTTCTTTCTTTTATCTTCTTTTTTTCATTCTTTGTGGTTCCTCTATGTGGTGATTGTTTGACTGGTGATTATGTGGACGATGGTGTTGACTCCAAACACGATGATTACTTGACCATATGAAGATGACGAAGCGAATTTATCCTCAGTGCACATGAGAATAAAATTCCAAAATCATCTTGAGTAACCGCGTCGATGAATGTGACAAGTTGAACGAGCATGAAAATAATCGAAGTGATAACCATGATGTCTCAACAAAAGCTTGGAGTTTTCCAGCTTGGCTTAAAAAATCTTCATAGAGTTTCAGTGTAGGAAGTGTAGGTTCCAAATTGTACAGGTTCGGTTCCGGTTTTCCAAACTTCTTCTCGAATGATGATCCAATCAAACTCCATGTTATTAAATCAGCTGTAAAACTCCATCCATTTTTGCATTCCATTTGAAAATCAGGATTTTCTTGAAAGTATCTGATATGGATAACATCTTGCTGTGCGGCGAAGACTTCGGCTAGTTGATAGTAGAATTGCGCGTCGAAACCAGATGATAAAGATCTCGAAGGTCCAAAATATTGTCCACTGATACCAAATTTGCAACTTTGGTAGGCAGACGCAGTAGGAATGAGTAATGCCACAAGTGTTATCCCAAGTAGATAGTGAATCACACTCCGATTGTTGAAACTTCCGTTTTGAACTTTTGGCTCGACAGTCGAAATTGTGTTCTTTTCCTTATCAGCAACTCCTTGAATCTGTTTTTGTCCTTTCATACTCATGGCTGGTTGTCCTTCGGGGAACTGACAGTTGTTGTATCCTTGCGGAAAATGTTGTGGTCCCAATCCTTGTTGAAAACAATAATTGTTGAAACCAAACTGACAGTTTTGAAGATGTTGTCCTGATTGAACATGCATGTGTTTGTTGAAAAAGACCAGTCCATTCTGAAGATTTTCTTTTTCGAGTGTATTCTTTTCTTCCCTGAGTTCTGTTAGACGATCCATCATTCTCTGAGCTTTCATGGACATTTCATTAAGAGTTCTGGGTTCTCTCGATTTCTGTTGGAAACATTTTGCAATTGAACTGTGAAGACCATTCATAAAATGAACCATCATCAATCGTTCCTTTGGCTCTTCGTCGTAATTTCCGTATGCACTTTTTGACAAAGTTCGGATCTTCTTTGCAAATTCGAATATCGATTGATTTCCTTGTTGAATAAACATCAAACTTCGGGAAGCGGAATATATTTCTTCTTCTTCCTTGCACTTGTACTTCTCGACCAATGCATAAGTCATCCTTCTCCAAGTTTTCTTATTTCTTGCCGAAAGTCGATGATAAATCGAAAGAGCGGGGTTTTCGAGACATAATGGAACAAGCTTCACTCCAACTCTTGAAAATACATTCAGCTTGACTAGATACGCACCAAAATTGTTGAGCCAGTCAGCCATTTCTTGAGCGCTCCCTATCGCAAACGTTGGGATGTTGCATTTGACACGTAGTTCCAAAGCTCTTCTTTCTTTCCAAGGATCCGTGATTTCGAAAATAGGATATTGTTCCTTTTTCTGATCTTCCGTTGCCAAATTTTCTTCTTTCTTCATATTTTCAGCTATCTCCTTATTCTTCTTTTTCTTCAGCATCTTGGTTATACTTTTTGGTACCACTGGCATTGAAAAATGAGATGTTTCCAAAAACAAAGCAATTGAATGATTTGGGTGGCCAAATTTGAAGAAAGGTTGCGAGGAAATTGAAGATAATTTGACAAAATTTTAGGAATTGAAATACTTAACTTGCAAGAAAGTCGTTGTTTCCGTTTTTGATACTGTTGATTACTTTGACGTCGACGTTGGTACCAGTGTACTGTCCTATTGTCGTTGAACCTTGATCAAGTTGTCGAAACGTTGGCTTTCTATCCTCCAATCCGTCGTTGAATTTTGAGTTGCAGTTGAGTTGAAAATTCTTGAATCCTTGTCGCAGCAGTTGAATCCTCCAGCAGTCGAATTCTTGTCGATCTTGATAACGTTGTTCTCCCAATTTTCCAGTCGTCCAGTCGTCCAGTCGAGTTGTGAATCACTTTTGCTGTTGAGGAGCAAAAGTCTTCTTTGCAGCGAAATCCAGTGATTTTCTTCCGTGTTTCTTCGTTGATGTTCCCAGTTGTCTCCGAATTTGAGTTTGGAGTCTCTTCTTTCTTCTTGTCCGGATGTTGATGAAAAAGAAAGAGATTGATTGATGAAGAGATATGAAGAAACGATAAAGAGAGCGGAAGATGCAAAGGACGAGAGAGAAGAGTATAGAGAATGGCAGTAATAGGAGGTACTCGTACAGAGACTTTTGTTACTCTAGGCAGATCGAAAGTAAAGATTCAGATAGAAAAGAAGCAAAACAAACGAAAAGCAGAGTAGTACAACAAAAGCAGAGAACGTTAGAAAAAATATCCCTTACTGTTCGAGAATACTGGCAAATAATCTATTTGGGCGGATCTCTCTTCCGAATTGTTTACCGCATATGCCAGACTGGCGTGCCCTGCGGTGCCATCTTGCGCAGATGTCATTAATCATATGTGCGGAGATAGAAACCGATAGCAGCTGCATATTGTTTACCATTGCGCATAGGTTTACAATAATAATCGGATCAGATAACACTTAATGACTTTGTTTACGCGATGGTGCACTGAGATGTTCCGATTTTACGATAGTTTGGCCAATGTTACAATACTATCTTATCAATGTTGGTCGGTTCTGTTTATCAAAACAATAAGTTTGAATGATCGCTAGTTCTAAAAAATCTCACACGGTGTTCCTGACCTTGAACTGATATGATTCACGACTTCATATCTCGACTCATTTCCAAAAAAAAATTTGTGGGGCCATTGAAAAAAATTTTGCGTGGTAGCTCGTCAATTCCCAGTGACTTTGTTGCTACTGAGTCGGTGATCATACTTGGCTACTTACGACTGGCTTAAATTCTGCATTCACGAATTCGAATTCTTATTAATTTAATTTTTTATTCTAATATTCTAATGATTCTTTTTGAAAAAACACCAGCGTCACGAACAACACTCTCTGAACTGGGTCAACTTTCGAGAGGGACGTGTCGGGTAAATTATAGTTAAACAGGGACGGTACTCATCCCGTATGTGCCATTGCCTGGTATCTAAGGTCTGGGGACCATAAGACTGAGTAAAGGAGTGGGGCATGTACATCTCTCCCAACCAGGTGTCGTTCTTATGAAACTTAATTAAGACGGGATACATATAATGATGGGACAGGAGATTAAATATTACCTAAGCCAAATACGATTTAAATGGTGAGATAAATAAGATACTAACGTCCAGAACGCTTGAACTCTCTAAAATTGTTCTATGTGAGAAACAAGAAAAAGAGGGTTTCGCGTGTGGTAGATGGGTTAATTACTCCGCATCTAGCCGTATCGTATGGGGCACCTCTGAAATACCCACGATGCACGAGAAAATGTCCAAGGTGACAACAACAAAACAGTGCAAATTGAGTGTGGCTAGGACCTAGGTGGTGAATGCTTGAAAGTTATAGTGAGGGAAAGTGGGAATAGTATAGCACTCAGCACTCTCTCAGTGAAACTGGATCATGGCAGAGTTCAATGTGGGACCTCCATATAATAATACATGCCCTTTTGGGTGGTTTAGGGTTTGATTATTCTTCCACTTTTCTTAGACCTCTCACTATTAGAACATGGTCGTCTTATTATTATAGATTTATTATATAGATTGGTATATAGGTTCCTATGGTGTAGCTATAGTTAAAGAGGTGATACTAAAGTTACTTAATAATGAAGGGGGGGAGTAAACATGATAACTATAAATAAGAGAAGTTAAACATAAAAGTGCGACCGTTCATTAAGCGGTCCCTAGCACACGACTGGCAATAAGGCGCATCGCATTCTCTGCGAGGGAGAGAGAGATCACAGACAGTGGACACGCCCCCTTGCGGGAGAAGTGTTCGCTGACATGTGACAGAAGAAGGCTGAAGAGCATCCCCAGACCCAGCTTTCTGGTGTGCTACAAGACATCTAACCTATCCCAGTACTTTCCCGCACCCACCCGGTGTCGGACGTGTGCTGAAGAGCACCCACAGCACCAGTTTCTGGTGTGCTACACATCACTCAGATCCCAGCACTCTTCTGGATCACAGTCGGTGACGGTTGTGTGCTGAAGAACGTCCTCCAACACCAGTTTTTTGGTACCGGACGTGCGCTACAGAGCACTCCAATCCCAGCAATTTTCCGTATCACATTCAGTGACGGACGTTTGCTGAAGAGCTTCCTCCAGCACCAGTTTCTGGCAACAGAAGTGTGCTAACCCTCCCACCAATCCCAGAACTTCCCCACATCCAATTGTGGTGAGTTCTCACAGGAGAGACACACTCTCAGAAAACACGACTCCCAAATTCAATCCGTTCAAAAGAGTCAATTGGCGAAAGCCAACTGGAGTATCGGATAGAGTCCTCAGAAGCCACAGTCGAAAGGAAAGAGGGAGAACAAGCTCGCCACTACCAGGGCACTATCCCCCACCTCTGAACTTTGAGCTAGACTCGAACGAGTCGACACCGGAATTCACTCCGGACCAAACAGCTTGTGGACAAGTGGGTCTAGCGGGCGTCGGCGGGCCCACCCAAGTCCGGGGAGTTAAGTGAAATGTCTGTTTGGTGAGGTAGCGGTATGATAAGCTATGCAATCAGAGAACAGTACACAGTTTGAACAAATCCCAATTTATTGAAAGGAATATAAAGGAACAATTATTATACGAAAGGGCGGTCCGATGGAGCGGCCGAAGTGATGTTCCGGGATTGATTGAATTTTAGGGAGAAAAACATACGAAAACCCTTATGAGGGGAAGACGTTTTTGGGAGCAAATTTACACACTTTTACACTCAGTCTTACCTTTCTGTCCGTGTTATACGGATTGAAGAGCGTCAGTGAATAGCGGGCACTGGACGGAATTTACACCGTCACGGGACACCGCGAATAGTAGTGAATAATTATATAATTACCAAGTGGTATTGGAAAACTCGAGTGAGGGCGCGCGGTCGCCTTATATAGTCGACTGCGTGGGTGCCCCTCACTGCGTGGGTGCCCGCACAAAAGCGCGGGCATTCAAATATAATTATTGTGAGTGTGGTTTGCTTTATGAGCAGTTTTAACGTAATTTAACAAGGTAAAATGGGAAATATAGTAAACCGGAAATAATAGAAGCATTTAATGACTCTAGTTTTGTGGGCAAAACCGTAGGGAGTCATTAAAGTGCTTTCAAGTTGTCAAATGAATGCAAAGCATGGTACAGTTGACAACACTCCGGGGGGGAGGGGCGCGACAGGATTTGAATGTCGGCTGTATGAACATAGTTGATGTGAGTTGCTTTGGCTCGTCTAGGATGATAATCCCTGGAGCGGCCTTCCGGCAAATTCTCAGCACCGTAATCTCTGGCTATGTCAGGCAGAGTGTTCTGTGGGTCTTGGTAGACTCCATCCTCCGGACTATATGTATCCTCCAGAATGATATTTTCTGGATTGGTGGATGTTCCAAGTTGTGTTTTATTACTCTGCTTATGATCTTCCGGCTCATCTGCAGCATTTCCTTTCTTTGCTGGATGATGTGCTGATTTTTCAGCGATGTTCGGAAAGACATTTGCAGGAAATAGCTCTGGAGCATATGTGTTGTCAAGTGATCCGAGGGAAGCCGGCTTGGGTAGAGCGGTCTTTGAGTACGTATTCTCTATATGACCAGATACTTCTGCCTCGTTATTACCGGTATCGTTGGACTCGATGTCTTCGCTCATATCCTTATGACATTGGTGGTTCAAAGATGTTAATTCGAGCGGAATGAGCTGACATACAGGTCTTTCGAAGAATGTGCCTCTGCACTTGACAACGGCGGATCGGATTTCTCCGTCTCTTGCTGATTTGTTCACCTTAGTGATAACTCCTAGCGGCCATTTATGTCTTTTCAGTAAGTTGACTGAAATAATGACTAGCTGTCCGACTTCCGGTACCAGTGTAGAACACCTTCGGTTCCGATGCATGACTTCTCGCAAGAATGTGAGATAGCCAATGGACCATAACCTCCATACCCTTTCCAAAGTTGTTTCCAGGTTGTTTAGGTGAGCTCTAACAGAGGCTTCGGTGACACCTGTGGGGTTTGGGGGTTCGTCATAATCTGATGGAATTTCAGTCATGACGCCTGGGTTGATGAAGTCAATTGGTCTCAGAGCGATCAGATCTCCTGGATTACGGGCGTGAGGGATCAGCGGTCTATTATTGATCATTCCTTGAGCTCCTGAGATTACGTAACTCAAATCGTGGTAGTCGTAAACACGTGATCCGCATTCTTTTAGCACTTGTCTTTTGACAAGTTGGACTATCCGTTCATAGATACCTCCCTGCCATGGGGCTAAGGGGGTGATGTATGTACACGTGATAGATGTTGTCGCTAAGAAATGCGTTAATGTATTACTGTACACGAAGTTGTCAATATCCTTGTTTATTATAGCAGCGCCCAGCTTGAATGTACCTGCATTGTCTGAGTAGATTTCTGATGGTACTCCGACTTCTGTGAAGATCATTCTCAGAGTTTTGACATATGTCTCAGACGTTGCATTCGGTACAAGCCTTAGAAGCGCTCCACGCGTAGCTAGACAAGTATAAATCAGTACATAGGCTTTTCCGTAGCTTTTTCCGTCGTCTCGGTGATACACAATAGGTCCATAGTAGTCGAGTCCGACTTTGGAAAACGGCTTTGATGGTGTTGTTCTGCAGCTAGGCAGTGTAGCGGTAAAGGGGTAAGCGAATGGATAGCCATTTGTGATTTTGCAGGCTACACACTTCCCGATTACTTTTTTCGCCAACGTTCCATCTTGAGCGGTCCAATACTTGGTCCGCATCACTGCTCTGGTATAATTTTCAGGCAAGTGACCGTTGATTTCATGTGTTTCGAGAACGAGCATATAAGCTAAATGGTGGTCGTGGTGGATCAGGATTGGCCGATGTGCTTCCTGTGGAAGAACTGGGCTATCAATCTGTCTCTGTACACGATACAGACCATCGGAGTCCATGTAGGGGCTCAAAGAGGGCGGGAATTTCAGGCCGAGATATTCTGCGTCCTTGTAGTGCTCCTTGATGATGAGGTATCTCGCAACCTTTGCCTGATGTACAGGATCTTCAGAAGCGGTGAATTCTTTCATCAGGGGAGCTTCCCATTGTTTTTTCTTCAGCGTTTTACTGAATGTCCGAAGTATTATGGTGACGACTGTCACTAGTTTAGACAAAGAGTTTGTAGCGGTAAATGGAATAAAGGATGGCTGTTTTTCTCCTGATGTAATCGTAGTGTTCACAGACATCACTGATACGTTACATTCAGGAGGAGCGGCCTTTTCCATTAGCGGCTTTTTCCGTTTTTGGGTAGCAGGATCGATGATCTCTGCGTATACCAATTCTTGGAATTCAGCCGGACAGCTTACTGTACCGTTGATCATGCAAGGCCATTCTTCTGGATCCTTTTTTAAGAATTCCGGACCATCGAACCATAGTGAACTATTTTGCAGTTCGGTAGTGGTCGTTCCGCGAGTTGCTAAATCTGCTGGATTTTCTTTCGTAGGACAATGGTGAATAGTGGTTTCAATATTGCATTCAAGCAGTCTCGCTTGGTTTGCTTTGATTTCACCAGTTCTATTCGCGACCCATTGTCTGGTATTGTGGCCAGAAAGAATCCAATACAGTGCGCATGAACTATCCGTGAATAAGCGGACTTTCGCGATTGGAACTCTGAGCTCGGCAATGATGCTTCGAGCCAGATTGGATGCGCAGACGATGCCGAGCAATTCGAGTTTTGGAATGGTCCATTTCAACTCTTTTGACGGTTTGACTTTGTTTTTGCTGGCAAGCAGTTGGGTGACTGGCGGCTGTCCGTCTCTGATGAAGTTGGCGTAGCATAGCGCCGCATAAATGTCATGTGATGCGTCCGAAAACATAAGCAGTTCGATTCGACTGTCAGAATAGTCGGGTGTAAGCGGTCTTCGTACGGTAATCACTCTGTCTATGAAGGCAGTCCGCAGAGCCCTCCAATCTTGGAGCAGCTCATTTGGGAGAGGTGCCTTCCAGTCAGACCCTTGTTGTTGCCATGTGCGCTGCATCAGTCGTTTGAATGGGACCTGAATTGGTGATACCAATCCGAGCGGATCAAACGTTTCAGCAAGCTTAGACGCTACATCTCTTTTAGTGGGGTGATCAATGTTTAGCTCGGCAATTTTGACCGTTATTGTATCGTTAACGGTGTCCCATTTGTATCCAAGGAGCTTAATTACGTCTGATTTGGCTCTGTCGGCTTCCGGAATTGCCGCCATTGCTTCTGGGCTGTTTGTGATGAATTCTCTCAGATTCATGCCTAGGCGATTAAACACCTTTTTGGCCTCAGAAACAATTTGCGGGATAGCGGACTCGTCGTTTGTACAGAACATACAATTATCGACGTATAAGTTCTCCTTGATTTCCTCGTTCAGCTCATGAGGGTTATTATCTAACTGATAATTGATAGAGGCTGCGAGGAGGAAGGGACTGGACGTCATCCCGAAGGGTGCGCGAGTGAAGCGGTATACCTCGATGTTGTCTTGAGTGGGCGGCTTATCCACATCTTTTAGCCACAGGAACATCGCTAGATTACGATATTCTTCCTGGAGGGGAATTTGGTGAAATGCCTTCTCGATGTCTCCCACAATGACTTTTTGAGGGAACCTGAAGCGGACCAGGATTCCGAAGAGCGGTACGATCATGTTGGTGCCTGCATGTAAGCAGTCATTGAGTGACAACTGTCCTGATGCGTGACTACTCGCGTCGAATACGATGCGGAGTTTAGTTGTCATTGAATCTGCTTTCACTACTCCTCTATGAGGGAAATAGTAGTGGAGTTTGTGCTTCGTCAACATTTCGACCGTTACTCGCTCGATAAAGCCGGCTAACTCTTGATCGTGAAAGATTTTTGAGTATTCGTGTCTGAGGTCTTTGCCTCTTTTTAGGGTAATGACAAGACTCCCTAGTCGTTTAATGCATACCGCGTAATTGTTTGCCAGTCTGACCTCATTCCCATTTAGTGGTAATGCTACTTCCAGTTGACCTTCCGCGTTGAATCGAGCGGTTATGGTAAACTGGGTATATAGTTCCTGAGCGGTCTTTGTAGTGCTTTCTGCGACTGAAACGTCTTCGATACCGAGCGTTTCGAGTCTTCGCATCATTTCGACTTCATTGGCTATTTTAGTCATGGGGTCTTCTGGTGTCCATTCCTCGAGTAGTGCAGAGGCTAAGTATGCTTGCACTTGATACTCGTCAGATTGGAGCGGCAACAATGTAGAGTGGTGAATTACTACCAGTTCTGGAATCGGATGGATGATCAATCCGACTGGTGTGACTTCTACCGATCTCTTTGAAGGAAGAATATGCTTCCGATATGACGGTTGAGCGGCCATCCAGGTCAACATATCGTTGCCCAGAATCATATCAATGCGCTTTCCGTTGTGTTCGGGATGAGCATGTTCCGATGGATCTTCGATGCCTTTGTCCAGCATGAACTTTATGTCTGCTGTGGAGCAATTCGAAGTGGTATAAGCGGTATTTGGTAGGATGGGAGATCCAGCGATCATAAACGCTAGAGGAAATCTTGCATCAATGGCTTTTAGCTTGATAGCAAAGATATGTGAGTCGTTGGTGGTTCGAGAATCGAAGCCTTGAATTGACAATCGTGTCTCTTTTAGTACTGCCAGCCTCAATTGTTTTGCTTTGATTCAAGAATTAGTGATAATGAGGCTCCGGAATCAACCAATGCAAGTATGTGCTGGTTGTCTGGTGTCTCAAGACACATGAATGTTAAGCGGTTATTGATATCGGCAGTATTAGCTGTTGTAATATGGTGAGGTGGGCTCGTACGAGATACGAATTGAACAAAGCGGTCGATATCGTATTCTTCGATAACCGATGTAACGACTGTTTGTGAGAGTTTGATAGATGTGTGGTCAACCGCTGTAGCGGGTACAAGCGTACTACAAGCGGCTTCAGGTGAAGTTTGAGCGGTGAGAGCGGTTTCAAGCGGTATAGGAGCGGATGGAAGAGAGTATTTATTAGAGATGGCTGTTGGCAAGTCAGCAGTTGGCACGGAGTTCGGTACTTTTGACCCCGTGCCTGCCGTAATGCCATTATTGAGAGTCAGAGGCTCCTGGGGCACGAAAAAATTTGACGATTGGCCGGGCCTCTTTTGGGTAATTTTTTAGATCTCTGTAATACTCTTTCTTTGGACATCCTCCCATGTGGTGCAATCCACTGCAGTATCCACACCGGTAGTGGGATTTGCATTTGGTAATGTCATGCTTGTAACTGCAGATTGGGCAAAGACCGCGCTCTTTTGCTGCTTGTCTGAACGCCGAACTTGACAGTGGGCATCTGATCGGGCTATGAAGCCCGTCACATACTCCGCATCGATTAACTTCCTCATTTTCGAATGGGAAGGAGCGGGATAGTAGTGACAAGTTGACCCCTTTTTCCCCTGGGGCAAAGATGCCATCCAGTTTTACCTTTGAAGCAGTATCATAGAATTGATTACCGTAGGCGTTGGGATTGTATGCCAATTGTGGCGAGGGTTTGGGCTTGTTCGCATTAGGTAGCGGTTGGCCATTTGAGTTCTGGGTGGTGGCTGGGGAAGCCTTTGTATAGTTGATGGCTACATAGTTGGTAGGTACTTCATTAGCAGCTACAGGAGCGGTCTGACTGATAATGGTATTCTCCATTTCAATGTAGTCGATGCACTGCCTGATGCGTTGCAGTACTTGATTTTGGGTGACTTTATTGCCCATCTTGGTCAAGTAACTTGCGATCTTTGCACGCATTGCTGGTGGAAGTTTGCCTACGATGATGTGAATAGTGGGCTCATCATTTTCTGGCAGGTCCTTTTCTCTGAGTAGTCCGAGTATCACCGTATGGGAAGCAATGTCTAATCTCATTTGTTTTGTACTGGACTGATGGAATGGCAATTTTTTGAGCCTGTCCAAGAGATTGTATTTGTCATTGCATTTCCCGTAAACGTTTCTGAGATTGCTCAGAGTGGTCTCGATGGCTAGCTTAGAGTCAGTGGACTGATCGATGCATGGAGCTGCCTCCCCTTTCACCAGTGTGGTGAGAATGGAATATCTCATGTCATCATTGAGCCTCGGATGTTTCGTGACGGAGTTGGCGAATGTTTTCTCGAAGATGTCGAGTTTGCCAGTGCCGTCAAAGGCTTTGATGTGTTTTACTAGAGTATCAAGACTGATATCTGTAAGGAGCCTGGAGTGACTTCTATGACGAGAGTGAGAACGAGATGAGGAGCGGGATCTGGAGCGGTTGCGGTGTCTATTATCCGATTTGGATTTTGACTTGCCGCTTGGCTCATCTGCCGTATTTCCTTGATTCTCGTATTCTCTTACGAACTCTTCTTCTTCAGTTTCTCCAGAGTGGGTAACTGAGTCCTCTTCAGCCTTGATCAGTTCTTGTAGTCTTTGCTCTAGCTTTTTGTCAACCAGGGTTTCCATCTTAGCATGACTCTTTGCCAATTCTGCAAAGATAGCATTGTTGGTCTTATTTTGAGTGTTTTCGATGCTGCTGAGTTTGTTCATGACATTCATGAGTAGCATCTCTTGGCTAGACGGATTCGCCTGGGTGACTGTATTATCCTTAATGGATTGGTTTGGTTGGCTCGTTGGAGTTGGTGCTATTGGTGCCGTAGCAGACTGAACACTCGCATTTTTAGCGGTATTTTGGCTCGACTGTATTTGGACCGATTTAGCAATAGGATCACTGTGCCTAGCGGTATGCTCGTTGTTTACCAGCATGTCACTGGATTTTTTGGAGCGGGCTGCGGCGAGATCCATTTGGGTCTCCTGACGGAGAAGTCTTTCTTTTTCCAACTCCAACCTTTGTCTCTCCGTTGCCATTTGGGCTAGGAGTTTCTTTTCGTTGTTGAGTTTCAATCGTTGGACTTCCTCCTGAAGTCGACGGTTTCCAGTTTCCGCCTGCTTGAGCATCGACTCGTTGTTTGAGATGGGCTCTGGCAGTTGGTTTGGAAGGTCAGATGACGTTTCGTGATAAGTCGAGCTCTTAGATGAATTACTATCCCGATGATCAGTCGGTACAGCGTCTTCGTCTCGAGCTGAGTTCTCATCTGGAGACTGATGTTCTTCTCCGTTATCACGGTCATCCGACAGTGTCGAATTTTCAAGATTCGGTGAGATGTTTTCGATTGATGTATCGTCGTTTGCCAAGATGATTTCCAACTTGTCGGCGTTGTGGTTGATCAACATAATGATGTCGTCCACATGCACCTGAACAAGATGGTTCTTGACGTCCGACATGTATTCCTCTTTCTCCGGGGATGCTTGCATCTCCGGATCCGAGAATTTGCTTTGGATATATTCACCCAAGTTCTGGAGAGCAGCTGATGTTTTGTGAAGATCATCTAGGATCTTCGCTGCATCTACCAGTTCTTGTTGGTGAGTGGTGATATGTTCCGCATGCGGATCTTCGAAGAGTGCGATCGCATGATCTGAACTTTCAATAAGTTCGCCAGCGGTCTTGCATTTCTTCGTGATCGAGGTCTTGAGCGGACCCACGATTCTCTGAAGCAACGAGGTTGCTTGGAGAGGTGGAGAGTTGTGTCTCATGCGAGTCGAGGAGTTCCCACGGGAGGACTTTCTCGACGTATGGTCTTCTGGAGACGTAGAACGAGAGCGATTTTGCTGGTTAGGCAACATACTTTGGCGTTGGGAACGACAGAAACAACAGGTAACTGCTGAAAATTGACTTTGTTATCTTTGAAGGGGCTAGCATTCCTTCGCAGAACGTCGTCGTTTGGTGTCGAGTACGTTGAGCCGTTCAGCAAATCACTTAACGGCTTCGTTAAGCCGGCTGGACTTATGCTTAGTAAACTTTGAGCTCGCGAAACTCTTAGCTTGGTGATGATTATTGTCGACGTGTGGGATTGTTTGTAATATCTATACGAACTACAGTGACAATCATATATGGGATTGTAGTGCAACTTCAATTTGAGTTGTAGAGGCAATCGTATATGGTGGTTGTGAACTATCGGCGGTAGGTCCGACAATTTCAACCGGGGTTTTTTATGAATTGGTTGCCGATTTTGGCAATCAGTTTATGAGTGTTGCCTGATGTTGTTAGGCTGTTTTGACTTCGAACGTCAGAGCTCGTATTTCTACATTATTAGTCATATTTCGACGTAGATATGTAACTTTATTGCTTTTTTTTGTGTGTCTCTAATGTGAGATCTTTTATCGTATGACTGTTATAGTCTTTTATTGGGATTACAGTAACACATGTGATTATCAACCAAATTTATTGAATAAAATGGTATTTTTTATGACACAAGTAAGAAATCGACGACCTGTGGTCGGAAATGAGCGGTAAAACATAGAGAATTATGAGCGGGCTTCTTCAGTGCATTTCCTGAACGGTGTTGCAATCACATGGATCGCTTTGTTCTCCGTCCGCGAGGACTACATTCCACACATTCTTGAGCCAGACGACCCATCTGAGGTAGGATGCTTTGCAGAAGAGTGTGAGTGTCGGAAGTACGAAATCGTGTCCGTTTGCTGAGTGAGCGTGCAGACGTTCGAAGCAGTCGTACAGTACGACGTTGACTCTCTTCTTGCGGTCCATGGCCGTGATGAGGTGGTCTCCTGCCGCGTATAGCAACTTCAGATAGTTGGAGCGGTCTACCAACTCGCTCGACTCGACGTTCTCCGGTGGAGTTATGAGGTTATGAGCGGTCAATAGTTTGGACATCCAACTGATTCTTGTGTTGAAACAGCTTTCGAACGTTGGTGGATGCAGATTCAGAGCTCTCACCAGGGTGTTCATATTGTACCCGTTGATCGGTTCGAGCGGCTCGGTGACATATGCGGAGGCGAAGCGATGTTCTTCCACATTCTGCAGGTATTCTCTGGGGGAGATCCTTTCAGTCGGGGCTGGGCAATCGAGCAGCTCGTGAGCGGTCGGCGAGAAATTGTCGAATCGTATTTCTTCGCCTCGGGCTCCTCCGTTTATCATGTATTCCTCCATGATGGGACGGAGTGCTTGGTTGTCGATGTATACCGTAGCTGATGGTATGATAAGGATGTCTCCTCTGAAGGTGTACTTCTCCATCACCGGGTCCACTCCCAACAACTCCAAACGGACTAGTAGAATAGGCTCTAGGCGTGTAGCGGTCCCAGCTGTGGCAAGTGCGTCCAGATATTCGAGAAGTGATTCGATCGGATATCTGTCGTGGATCTTGTAGCGGTAGTCTTCCGATCCTGTCAAGACGTATTGCATGGTTTGGATACGGAGAACTATAGCTGGGTGGCTAGTTGGAGTGTCTTGAATCATCAGATAGTCGAATGCTCGAAGTTGGGCATGTTGACGGACTGCCTGTTGACCGATCAGTATGGTTTGACCACACATCGAGCGGACTCGCTGGCTTAATGCTGCCTCTCGATTGTACTCAATTTGCTCTGCACTCTGAAATTGGGTGGATATATACACCGGGATTCGTATAACTGAATCTTACTGTGAGAGCTGTGTTGTGAGCATTGAGAGGAGCGGTCGGGTCTTGGCGACTTTCTGGGAGAGCGGTGGCATTCCAGGTTTGTGGACGCTGGAATAAGGAGATTTTATATCACCATTTCTCTATGAGTATGTTTTACCTGGGCGGTAGTTCCATTCGTTGTTGGAGAACGAGCGGCCGGCATGGATCTCTCGACTGGAGGGACAATAGGGGCGTTAGGCACCTGAATTCAAATATTGAACTAGCTTATTTTAGTCTATTGATGTCTGTACCTGATCGGTGACATTGATGACTGGTGCTATTTGTCTCCTCGCTTCCGCCTGTGGTGGAAGTGGTCTGTTGATCGGTCTGGCTTCGATCGGACGTTGCTGCTCTGGTTGTGCTCTTGGTCGTTGATTGTCTCCACCGATCTGTAATTCAGTTCGTAGTGTTTATGACAAAATGCGACTTTTAGAGTTTTTTACCCTGCCATGTCTTTCTCGAGGTTCCGGTGCCTGATTCCCGGCTGTTTCTGGTACTATTATTGTACCGTCTTCAAGCCTGAGTTTTTGCGGTGGTATCATTACCGGAGCCGGAGCTGGAAGTTGAGCGATGGGTGGAGCAGGCTCTCGAGCACGCAGAGGGCGCTGTGCAGGAGCGGGCTCGACCGGTGGCATTGGAGCTTGATGTCCATCAGCACGTTGGTGTTCTTCGTCTGGGCGACCTCCTCTAGGTGGGAGTTGTGGCACTTCGATCTGAAGATCAACGTATGATTACGAATAATGGAACTTTTGTTTGTTATTTTTTTTTTTATCTTACGTGGTTATATGCCTCGTAGTCTTGGCGAAGAGCGGTCACCGCGTCTGCAACTCGGTTCAGATAATCTCGATCGATTTGGTTGAATCGTGGGATTGGGACTTGAGGATTATTATCATACTCAGGTGGAACGAGTGATGGATATTCGGTCCTTTTCCCTTCAAACTGATTTCCGTAGTTGGCACGGTCGATTGGTTGCTCAAAGCGCTCTGGGTACTCGAGGAGCGGTCCCCATCCGTGGATGTCTACGCGTGCTCTAATTCTCCTGTTGGCGGCGAACGGAGGTTCATCCAGGTATGAGAAGTAGAGTAGCGGTTGCATTGGGTCACGATACAGTTGTTCGATATGCTCGAGTCTTCTGATGCGTGATTCGTCCACGTTATGGAGCTGTTCTTGGTATCCGGCGTGGGAACCAATATGCCAGGAGCATAAGTCTTGAGCAAGTGTATGGTTCGAATCGGTACATCCTCTGCATACGTTTCTCAGGCAGCTCTCGTGAGATGCTGACCGAGAATTGCAAGCGTTGCAGTATGCAATAAGATTTGACGCCATAAACTCCAGCCTATCCATATTTCGGAGCGGGCTGAACGGGCATTCCTGGTACACGTGGTCCGGCATTGGGAATCCTCCAAGCTGAGATCCGCACTCTGGGCAGCGTCTTGTCCTTTCTCCTACACGTAACTCATTTTGAACTCGAGCATTTCTGACGAAATACTCTCGTGCTCCATGAGCAGTAGTGATGATTGGTAGGCGAAGAGCGATCTGTTCCCAGTGGGTGTGTGGAGTGGGGCGAGTTTCACGCCAAACCGCGAGACGTAAGCCTCCTCGATCTTCCACGTCTTCTGGCAGCTCATCTAGCGGCCAATCTTCTTCCAACGTTGCGAAGCGATAGATATCATCGATCGTGAACGGTAGTGAGTGGCCTTGGAAATACTGCTCGACGGTATAGTCTTGAATGTAGACGTTTTCGAGTCGAGGGGGTGGGTGTTGACGTGGCAACATTGGTTGACGCGGACGTCGGTTTTGGTCGGCACCATGCCGTAGATGTGGCAGCATTTGTCTGAAACAGAAACGTTAGTTGTCTGCGTTATGACTTAGCGTAGATGGTGGCGATTTTTTGTTTGTGGTGGACACGTACTGGAGTTGGGAGTAGCTGATTTGTTGTAACCAGGGGCAAATTTTTGCGATAACTGATTAATATTAATTTTTTGCAGCTTATATATCTCTGTATACGTGTCACCGTGTTACTGTATTAACGTGTCATTTTGTCACGTTTTTGTTTTTTTTTGCAATGAAGTTTTCCACTCAACGAAATATTTCTAAGGAATATTATGCGTTTCATGTGGAGAGAACCTTGGTACACCGTGGATCGTTTATGGCTTATATGATTGTCTCAATGCACAGATCAATATCTTTTTTTTTGGAATGTCTTGTTTTTTCAGCAGTCAACTGAAAGCGAAGACGTTGAAGTATCGATTCCGACTTCCGACTGCTGAGGGTCCGCTATGTACCAGATGGCCGTCCGGCACGAGCTAACTTTCAGCGAGCTGTATCTCTAGCTGCCACTTTAGAGCCTTATTCTTTTAGCTTCAAAAGCTCGTGGTATAGGGAATGAGCAGTCGTCAGTTCGGGTCTTGTGAGGGACTAACTCATTCGAGCCTGACATTTTCCTCAACAATTTTTTAGACCACGATACGTGATGTCGTTGGGTTCTTCCGTATTTAACGGGTTATAAAATTCCGATTCTAGACGAATCTAGGAACAAATGTAGGTGTACGGGCAGTGAGCCGCGAAGTTTTTGCTAAGTGAGCAGACTTTGACTGGGATTTGCCTGAGCAATCTGACTCAGCTTGGCTTTTATGGCGACGTGTCACTTTTGAGATGCTGACTTTCGCATCTGATACTCTTTTTCTTTTGGTGACTATACGTCTTATATGTGTTTTATAAGTGAGCGGACTTCGGCTCGAATGAGTTTCGGTCTAATGGCTACACTTTTTTAATGAGTTTTTTTTATCGTTTTGAAGCAGAGCGGATTATAGAATAATCGATATCTCTGTTTTCTGAGTGTGCGCAACGAGGATATTCTCCTCAGCTTGGAGCGTCTTTTGTTTACAGGAATCTTCTGTGGAGTTATCTCTGACGTACTTTGTTTGTATATAGCGGACGTATCTGGATTCTTGCCCATCAGAAGTTCAGTGATGTATTCACCTACATTCTTTAGTGTGCACTTTGTGTCTTTTTTAGGCGGGATTATGGCTCATTTGAGTTCCCGGCAAGTTTTGGATGTGCTCGTTGCCATAGCGGTCTTATATTGAGCACGTCATCTTTTTGTTTTTTTTTGAGCGACCTCATTGAGGTATTCACGCTATCTTTTGAATTGCAGGGACCTTGATCGGTTTGCTGTTTTTTTTTTTGGGCAACCTCGATGAGGTGTTTCAGCCATCTTTTAGAATTGCAGGGACCTTAATCGGTTTGCTTTGTGTGGGCGACCTCAGATGAGGTATTCAAGCCTTCTTTTATTATGGCAGTGACCTCAATGAGGTTTGCATCTTTTCGCGTTTTTTAGTTTTTTGCATAAGTTAGCTGACGGTGTCGATAAGTGTGTTGTGAGCGGCTCTCAGTACGTGTCACCCAACCTGCGATGTTCCACAAAGAGAATCTGTAACATAGATATAACATAGAGTTAGAACTCTGTATAACATATGGATCGATATGAGTGGGGGTAACAATAAGGGTTTTACTGGCGAGGCCGGGGTAAAAACAACAACAATTCAACAATGGTGGCAAGGTTAACAAGTTATTATGGCTTTGAGTGGACGTCCGGAAGTTGCTCTATTGTGGAGCTGATCCAGAAGGTCCTGCCTTGTTGCGATTATCCAACGAGTATTTCTGTAAGAACAGTTTTATATACACGTGGTCGTCTTTTAACTTGTATTACCGCCATCTTTGGTGCTCTAGCGGACGGCACATCTTGACGTCTGCGGACAGCAGTCTTCTTGACTCCACAAAAGGCTTCGTGGTGGGTACATAGAGTTGTGTCGGCCATGATCGTCGAGCATTGGGAGCAGATGATGTCTCCTTTGGAGCAGTCCGTGTGTCCGTGTCCTCTTTCAGAGTACTTGGAGAGACACTTAGTGCAAATGCTCTTCGTTCTTGCCGTTGCCCAGCGGTCTGACGGAGTCAAGATGGTCTTGCAGTCTTGCGAAGAGTGGCCACGTTTCTCGCAGAACACGCACACTGCCTGTAAGGGATATGTGGGTTGTTGAATGTGTTATTGTTCAACTTACGGTCGAGTTCGAGTTGTGAGACCTGTCTCTTTCTTTGGAGTCACGGAGCGGGCGTTCATTCTGCTGGGTAATTCCAGCGATGTACGCGACGATTCGGCTCATTTCGCTTTTCAGAGGGGCAACAATCTCCGTCATTTTGGATTCGACGGAGCGGACGATGGTGGTAGCGAGTCCTGTCTGTTGGTTCTGAGCGGCGGTCATGACTTTTGTGACGAGAGCCTCGTATTTCTCCAGCATTGTCTCGGCTTCCTTGATGCGAGTGGCCTGTGCTTCTTCTCCATTTTTGGTGATCCGTTTCCCGATTTTTTTCATTTCATGATGGAGGAGCGGTACCACTTCTTGAACCTTAACGTTCGCTGGGCTGTCGAGTCGGTCCAGGACATCTTTAACAAGGTCGCCGACGGCTTCCGAGCTGTCGACTCTGTCCAGGACGTCTCTGACAAGTTCGCTGGTTTCTCGAATCTCTGCAATAAGTATAGACTTATTGTGCGAATATGTATTAGTTGTTTATATATACCTTCATGGAGAGCGGACGTGTCCCATACTGGTTGAAGAACCTGCGTGTGGTCCAGCGAGACTCCGTCTATGACCTCGTCAACTGTCTCGACGACTTCCTCATGGGAAATGTCGAGAGCGGTCTTATCCCCTTGATCTTGGTTTTCTTTGTTCTGATCGTCTTGAGCGGTCGAATCATTGTTCTCCGGAACGAGTGGTCCAGAGTCGAAAGTTCGATCGAGTTTGTTGTTCTTGGTACGTCCCATGGTGAGTATGTTAGTCACTCTGTAACAGGGTTACGATTAATGGGAGGGGCGCTCAGTGAGCTGACAAGATACATTGACTGGTATTATACCAAGTTTGAACGAGAGAAACCAATAATGAGGTGTTATAAACAAATGAGTGGTCTTTATAGAAAAAGACATTAGTTAACAAGGTAAAACAACGCCTTTATGGCTTACAATAGAATAAATTGATGGTAATTATTCTGTGAGTTGTAGATAGGGAGCGGCCGCCTGATTCGTGTCCCACGTGAGTTTCAGTGAGAGCGGCATCAGGGTTCCTTCCTCGTACACAAGATGGTGGAGTACCGCTAATAGCGCCTCCTGTCCCAGACGGCGTGTGAAGCATGTTTTTTGGTCTCCGTGACGTTCATTGCCACGAAGGAGCACTGGGATGCAGCGACACGGTCGAATGTGAGTGTATGGGAGTGAAGACAGGGTTGTTGGCGGCGTCCAAACAGTGTAAGCGGTCCACGTCAAGCCAGTTTGCCAACTGTCCCTCCAGGCTTGAATGTCCTGGAGGAAGCGGTCTTCTTCAGTGTTCGCTACCTCCATAGTGGTCGTACTGGACTTCATCAAATGAATGTATCCACCGACTGGCTGATAGAGCATGTGAAGCACTTTGGTGGCTGTGGTGATTTGGACGTAGATACGGCTGTCGAGCGGTCTGACGTGGCCAGCGAAACGCATGGCGGTCGACACCGTTGCTGACAGTGGCTCTCTGTCCTCCGGTTCCACTAGTTCGGGTTGAGCGGTCCCTTGCTCTGTAAGAATGCGTTGTTAATATCCGAAATTGGCTCAGTATAGTACCTTTGAGTGTCTCAACATCAACGATGAGTGACTGTAGGAGGCCCTTGATCTCTTTGAGCTCTGCTGAAGTCGAGCTGTCAGCTGTCGTGGGGTCGCCGAGCTGGGGATTCCCCATGATTGCACGAGCGAACGCTAAAACGACTTTGTTTTATTTCGGAATATTTATTGATTTCCTCTACTTACGTTCACAACGTTCTCTGATCTGGTCGAGAAAAGCTAGCGGTCCACGTGCTGACGACGATGATGTCGATGTGGTTGACATGGCTTCTTTTTGCCGAGCAGTTGACATGAACTCGCGTGGTGTCGTATTGACACTGAGCGGTCGAGACGTGAACTGAAAAAATTAACTGTATAATTGATTTTCAGTAGAGTTGAAAGAGAAACTTGAAATTTTTCGAGAAATTTATGGATTTTTCAGCGAAAAGTGAAGAATTCTGACTTATTTCGGCTTAGTTTTCATTGAAATGTAATGAATTGTTGCGAAATATGGCTAAAATTAGCATCTTTTTGAGCTATGATACTCTGTGTCGCTATATTTTCGAATTGTTTCGAAAATTTTCGAAAATATTCGGAATTTTTCGAAATTTCGAGCGAAAATCGATAAAAACTATCAACTTCGGGCTGGAATTATGCCATAACTTAGTGATAGTGCCAGATTTGGCTTCCGATTAAAGGATTATAGCGGACTGAATGAGTATTGCTCATTTTTCAGAATTTTCAGAGGTTTTTCTTTCGAAATCACGCATTTTTCCACTATTTCGTCTATTTTTGACGGATTTTTAGCGGGTATGGCGTTAATTCTTGTTAACTTTTACATATTGGCACTATTAATAGTCTGTGTAGCTGAAATGTTACACTTATGACTGATTTCGCCAGTTTTTTTGGCTCAAAAATCGATTTTTTGGCCAATTTATGCAATTTTTTCGTCAAAACACGGATAGTTTCTCGAGAATTTTTTATAATTTTCAAGTATTTAAACGACTCACCCCCGTTGAATCCTCGTATGATGGAGGAGGGGACGTCTGAGAGCTCGAAGCCGACATCGTAGTCGATCGTGGAGCGGACGTCGTGTTGGGAGTGGCCGTACTCGACTTTTCCGTGTGTAGACTCATCTGAATTAATTATTAATTATTATACGTGAGAATAATTAATTTTTTCAGGAAATTTACGCGAAAAGAAGTAAAATTTGGTGTGGGAAGGGTGAAAAATGCATAAAATATTTTTTAGGCCGGACGCGATTTGCATCATCGCCGCCAAATGTGTGCATTACACCTCAGTCCGCAAACACCACGCCTGCATTCGTCTACCGTAATCCGCGGGAATTTGAAAATTATTGCTCAGCCTTAAATCGACGAATATGGATTTTTAGGCAATATTGAGCGGAATTTGAGCGGAACGGAGAGAAATGGGCGATTTTTTCGCTAGAATATGGTTTGGGGAGCATTGACTGAAGCAGTTTACTCGAATTTTTTGAACAGGGACCATCGGAGGTGTGATCGGATATGTTTGGGCGACTCTCGTGGAGCATTCTAGCCTCTTTTATATATTGGGCAACTCTTTCAGAGCAATTAAGCCATCTTTATGTATTGGGCAACTCTTTCAGAGCAATTAAGCCATCTTTTAATTGTGGGCGACTCATTTTTAGAGTATTTTGCCATCTTTTAAGTGTTGGGCGACTCGTTTTAGAGTACTTTGCCATCTTTTAAGTGTTGGGCGACTCGTTTTAGAGTACTTTGCCATCTTTTCAGTGTTGGGCGACTCTTTTTAGAGTATTCTAGCCATCTTTTTCTGGTGGGCGACTCTTTTAGAGCATTTCGCCATCTTTTCAGCGAAGGTTCCTGTGGATTCAACTTCGAATATGTGCCTTTCGGCGAAGAACGCACGTCGCCCGATGCCAGCGCCGATGGACAACGCCGACTTCGGGTTTCATGTATAGAAAATTCCATCGAAATTTGAAAATTAGGGGGTTCAGTGACCGAAATAGTGTTTCTGACTGCCAGAAATCACAACGCTGCTCGCCTACAGACACTAAACTACCGACTGGGTTCTGGTTTCATTTTATCGCCGAAAATCAATATTTTCGGGATAATCCACCATAACATTCACCTTTTTAGGGGTAAATGAACCGGTTCTATGCACCATGTGGACAAGTGGGTCTAGCGGGCGTCGGCGGGCCCACCCAAGTCCGGGGAGTTAAGTGAAATGTCTGTTTGGTGAGGTAGCGGTATGATAAGCTATGCAATCAGAGAACAGTACACAGTTTGAACAAATCCCAATTTATTGAAAGGAATATAAAGGAACAATTATTATACGAAAGGGCGGTCCGATGGAGCGGCCGAAGTGATGTTCCGGGATTGATTGAATTTTAGGGAGAAAAACATACGAAAACCCTTATGAGGGGAAGACGTTTTTGGGAGCAAATTTACACACTTTTACACTCAGTCTTACCTTTCTGTCCGTGTTATACGGATTGAAGAGCGTCAGTGAATAGCGGGCACTGGACGGAATTTACACCGTCACGGGACACCGCGAATAGTAGTGAATAATTATATAATTACCAAGTGGTATTGGAAAACTCGAGTGAGGGCGCGCGGTCGCCTTATATAGTCGACTGCGTGGGTGCCCCTCACTGCGTGGGTGCCCGCACAAAAGCGCGGGCATTCAAATATAATTATTGTGAGTGTGGTTTGCTTTATGAGCAGTTTTAACGTAATTTAACAAGGTAAAATGGGAAATATAGTAAACCGGAAATAATAGAAGCATTTAATGACTCTAGTTTTGTGGGCAAAACCGTAGGGAGTCATTAAAGTGCTTTCAAGTTGTCAAATGAATGCAAAGCATGGTACAGTTGACAACACAGCTCTCTTTACTGAAGAAACCAGAAAGGAGTTACGGGACAGGAGGGAAAGATTCCAGGTAACCCCGACACCAGAAAACGGTGAAGGAAACCTTCCAAGGGAATCACCACCCAACAACACCCCACTCCGAACAGCAATCTTCAAACCTGAAGTTTTCGGAAAACTTGGAAAAGGAGAAAACCCAGGGGACCGAACCTTGACACCAGGACAACTACCGAAACTGCAGTCGGAGTCCTCAGAGTTCACCCCAAACCAAACACTCCTTTTCAACGCCGAAACCAGAAGAGAGATGGCGAACAGGAGAACCTCAACCTGGAGAGAACAGGGAGAGATGACGAAGATCCTGGACAAGAGAATATCCAAGTTCAACGATGGAAAATCGTCCGAGCTTAAGGAATGGCTAGACCAATTCTCTCGTGCTCTTCATCGGTGCCACATTGCACCGGAAGAAGCAGTGGAACTCATCCCACTATACTTGTCAGGACCAGCGCTCCTGAAATACAACCGATTAGATGAGGACAGGATGACAAGTTGGGAGGAGGCAGCCAAGATGCTAATCGAAGCTCATGACTGTCCAGCGGAGAAAGAGGTAGCCCTACAGGAGCTCACCACCATCTCCCAAGGGAAAAAGTCCCTATCTGCTTTCGGACAACAAATCCGAACTCTCGGAAACTACGCCTACGACGGATTAAATTCTGAGAGCAAGGAACAGTTGATGGCAACACATTTCCTATCAGGAACTTCGAAGAAAATTCGAACACGCCTCCGAAGGCTACAAACAATCCCCAAAACCTTGTCACGAATGCAGTCTGAAGCAGAGAAAATCCAACGGTTGCTTCAAATCGAAGAAGAAGAAGAGGAGGAAGACAACCTCATTGCCGCGGTCCAACAGCTGAATCAAACTCAAGAAATAATGGATTCCGACGAGGTTTCAGAGGAACAAACGGAAGAAGTGGATATCCCCAAAATAATAACGGGACATGGAACCAGAACAACCAAAGCAACTGGAACCGAAACGCAGAAAATAATTGGAGTCAAAACTGCCAGTGCCAGTGCCAGTGGAACCAACAGAATGGTGACGGAAATCAGAATCCAAACAACCAAGGAAACTGGAGACAAAATAGGAACCCCAACCAAGGAAATTCTGGACAAGCACAAAACTCCAACCAAGGAAGACAATTGAGATGGGATCAGAACACCGTAAGACCATACGTCAACAATATTGGACATTTCCTCATGGGAATAGCCACAATTCTGACACTCATCATGGCTCCAACCACCGAAGCAAATCCTCAAATTTGTGGTTTCGGTGAAGCAGGAAACGTGTTCATCCCACCAAGACCAATTCTCTGTTCTTTCAAACAAGACATTGCATTGAAAGACCACAAGGTCACCGTCTATGCCTTGAGACACGAAGCTATCCAAATGGAAGCAATCAAGTGCTTCAAACACGAGGTGACCGGGGAAAGATTCTCGTTCTTGAAGATTTACAAATCCACAGAAGCCACTGTTGGAAAGCGCTCCTCCGTCTCACAAGAGGAGTGTCGACGAGCATCCATCTCAAAAAAGTATAACGATCTGGAGATGAAAGAGATATCACCTGGAATTTTTCGAACAGAAGAGACTCAAGACATAGCATCCAACCACACTCTTTGGCTAGGTACGAGCGCGTTCACGACCTACGAGTTCACTCTCGAGGTGGGACAAATCGCCACAATTGATGGTCAACATGCTATATCTAACCTCGGAGATTTGGAGTCATGCAATTTCAGTACAGGAGTTTGCCAAGACGAGTCCAGCACAATCGTATGGCAACCAGTTCAAATGACCTGAATTTTGGTACAAATATTAAACAAATAATGCTTGTTCAGATGCGCGTTAGCGTTTGACAATATCTTTTCTAGAAAAAAAGTTATGGGAGATGCCCAGTTTTGGCCTCTACCAATTAGTCAGAAACTTCAATCACTGCGATCACAGAGATTAACAGTTCAAATGAACTGAATTTTGGTACAAATACTAATCAAAAAATGCTTGTTCATATGCGCTTTAGCGTTTGACGATATCTCTGCTAGAAAAAAAGTTATGGGAGATGCCCAGTTTTGGCCTTTACCAATTAGTCAGAAACTTCAATCACTGCGATCACAGAGATTAACAGTTCAAATGAACTGAATTTCGGTACAAATACTAAACAAAAAATGCTTGTTCATATGCGCTTTAGCGTTTGACGATATCTCTGCTAGAAAAAAAGTTATGGGAAAAGCTCAGTTTTGGCCTTTACCAATTAGTCAGAAACTTCAATCACTGCGATCACAGAGATTAATGGTTCAAATGACCTGAATTTTGGTACAAATATTAAACAAATAATGCTTGTTCAGATGCGCGTTAGCGTTTGACGATATCTTTTCTAGAAAAAAAGTTATGGGAAATGCCCAGTTTTGGCCTTCACCAATTAGTCAGAAACTTCAATCACTGCGATCACAGAGATTAATGGTTCAAATGACCTGAATTTTGGTACAAATACTAAACAAAAAATGCTTGTTCATATGCGCGTTAGCGTTTGACGATATCTTTTCTAGAAAAAAAGTTATGGGAGATGCCCAGTTTTGGCCTCTACCAATTAGTCAGAAACTTCAATCACTGCGATCACAGAGATTAACAAAAAGTTATGGGAAATGCCCAGTTTTGGCCTCCAGCAATTAGTCAGAAACTTCAATCACTGCGATCACAGAGATTATTGGTTCAAATGACCTGAATTTTCGTAAATATACTAAACAAACAATGCTTGTTCAGATGCGCGTTAGCGTTTGACGATATCTCTTCTAGAAAAAAAGTTATGAAAAATGCCCAGTTTTGGCCTTTACCAATTAGTCAGAAACTTCAATCACTGCGATCACAGAGATTAATGGTTCAAATGACCTGAATTTTAGTACCAATACTAAACAAAAAATGCTTGTTCATATGCGCGTTAGCGTTTGACGATATCTTTTCTAGAAAAAAAGTTATGGGAGATGCCCAGTTTTGGCCTCTACCAATTAGTCAGAAACTTCAATCACTGCGATCACAGAGATTAACAGTTCAAATGAACTGAATTTTGGTACAAATACTAAACAAAAAATGCTTGTTTAGATGCGCGTTAGCTTTTGACAATATCTCTTCTAGAAAAAAAGTTATGGGAGATGCCCAGTTTTGGCCTTCACCAATTAGTCAGAAACTTCAATCACTGCGATCACAGAGATTAATGGTTCAAATGACCTGAATTTTGGTACAAATACTAAACAAAAAATGCTTGTTCATATGCGCGTTAGCGTTTGACGATATCTTTTCTAGAAAAAAAGTTATGGGAGATGCCCAGTTTTGGCCTCTACCAATTAGTCAGAAACTTCAATCACTGCGATCACAGAGATTAACAAAAAGTTATGGGAAATGCCCAGTTTTGGCCTCTAGCAATTAGTCAGAAACTTCAATCACTGCGATCACAGAGATTAATGGTTCAAATGACCTGAATTTTGGTACAAATACTAAACAAAAAATGCTTGTTCAGATGCGCGTTAGCTTTTGACGATATCTCTTCTAGAAAAAAAGTTATGGGAGATGCCCAGTTTTGGCCTCTACCAATTAGTCAGAAACTTCAATCACTGCGATCACAGAGATTAACAAAAAGTTATGGGAAATGCCCAGTTTTGGCCTCTAGCAATTAGTCAGAAACTTCAATCACTGCGATCACAGAGATTATTGGTTCAAATGACCTGAATTTTTGTACATATACTAAACAAACAATGCTTGTTCAGATGCGCGTTAGCGTTTGACGATATCTCTTCTAGAAAAAAAGTTATGAAAAATGCCCAGTTTTGGCCTTTACCAATTAGTCAGAAACTTCAATCACTGCGATCACAGAGATTAATGGTTCAAATGACCTGAATTTTAGTACCAATACTAAACAAAAAATGCTTGTTCATATGCGCGTTAGCGTTTGACGATATCTTTTCTAGAAAAAAAGTTATGGGAGATGCCCAGTTTTGGCCTCTACCAATTAGTCAGAAACTTCAATCACTGCGATCACAGAGATTAACAGTTCAAATGAGCTGAATTTTGGTACAAATACTAAACAAAAAATGCTTGTTTAGATGCGCGTTAGCTTTTGACAATATCTCTTCTAGAAAAAAAGTTATTGGAGATGCCCAGTTTTGGCCTTCACCAATTAGTCAGAAACTTCAATCACTGCGATCACAGAGATTAATGGTTCAAATGACCTGAATTTTGGTACAAATACTGAACAAAAAATGCTTGTTCATATGCGCGTTAGCGTTTGACGATATCTTTTCTAGAAAAAAAGTTATGGGAGATGCCCAGTTTTGGCCTCTACCAATTAGTCAGAAACTTCAATCACTGCGATCACAGAGATTAACAAAAAGTTATGGGAAATGCCCAGTTTTGGCCTCTAGCAATTAGTCAGAAACTTCAATCACTGCGATCACAGAGATTAATGGTTCAAATGACCTGAATTTTGGTACAAATACTAAACAAAAAATGCTTGTTCAGATGCGCGTTAGCTTTTGACGATATCTCTTCTAGAAAAAAAGTTATGGGAGATGCCCAGTTTTGGCCTCTACCAATTAGTCAGAAACTTCAATCACTGCGATCACAGAGATTAACAAAAAGTTATGGGAAATGCCCAGTTTTGGCCTCTAGCAATTAGTCAGAAACTTCAATCACTGCGATCACAGAGATTATTGGTTCAAATGACCTGAATTTTTGTACATATACTAAACAAACAATGCTTGTTCAGATGCGCGTTAGCGTTTGACGATATCTCTTCTAGAAAAAAAGTTATGAAAAATGCCCAGTTTTGGCCTTTACCAATTAGTCAGAAACTTCAATCACTGCGATCACAGAGATTAATGGTTCAAATGACCTGAATTTTAGTACCAATACTAAACAAAAAATGCTTGTTCATATGCGCGTTAGCGTTTGACGATATCTTTTCTAGAAAAAAAGTTATGGGAGATGCCCAGTTTTGGCCTCTACCAATTAGTCAGAAACTTCAATCACTGCGATCACAGAGATTAACAGTTCAAATGAACTGAATTTTGGTACAAATACTAAACAAAAAATGCTTGTTTAGATGCGCGTTAGCTTTTGACAATATCTCTTCTAGAAAAAAAGTTATTGGAGATGCCCAGTTTTGGCCTTCACCAATTAGTCAGAAACTTCAATCACTGCGATCACAGAGATTAATGGTTCAAATGACCTGAATTTTGGTACAAATACTGAACAAAAAATGCTTGTTCATATGCGCGTTAGCGTTTGACGATATCTTTTCTAGAAAAAAAGTTATGGGAGATGCCAGAGAAGTGGGGATGGGTCTTTAGGACACACAGGGGGTGACATACCATGGGGCTTTTAACACAACCACCGGGATGACGTCACCAAAACCACTTTACGGTGCAATAATTGAATTTTTCATATTATTTTCTTTGTTGTTGTTGTATTTTTACTTAATGTTAGCGAAACTTATTCAATTATTATTCTTTAAACTTTATTTTCAACTTTAAATTAATTTATTTTTTTAACTTATTCAATTATTTATATTACTATTTTATTTTATCGACTTATTATATTATTTTCCGACAATTAATTTGTTTGCTGTTTTAATGAATTGTATTTGTTTTAATTTGTTTCATTGTTATTTTTAATTTGGAATTATTTCAAATAACCAGATATGTAAATTGTAGTTTTGTCTATTCTTCATGTGTCTGTGCTATATGAATTCACGTGAAACACTTTTCAATAGAGGCTTTGTTTTGTAAACAGTTTAATTTTAACCGATATTGTGATTAACGGATGATACAAATTTTATTTGGTTTTGCTTGACATAACTATTTATATAACAATACGAGTAATGTAGAAATTCAAAAAGGTGCAAACGAAGCATTATTTATCAGTAGATACCAGAAAGAACAGCTTTTTAGGTTTAATACACCATTTCTCCTTGTTTTCAAGACATTTTGCGCATAATAGAAACGACAAAAGGGGCGGAGCTTGTGAAAACTAGTAGATACCAGAAAAAAGTAACGTATTAGGCTCAAAAAGACATTCCCCCTCATTTTCAAGACATTTTACGCATAATAGAAACGACAAAAGGGGCGGAGCTTGTGAAAACTATAAATAACACAAGTATTGAGAAGTGGACATCATTCTACGTTTCTATTTCACCCAAACACCATTGATTTTCACCTATTTGCTCTACCAAATCTCAAAACTGATCGCAATGAGCACATCTGGAGAAAACAACGAATCATCTTCCGGAAATCAAGCAACAACATTGATTGAGTGGATGAAACAACATTCTGTGGGAATTCTGCCTGAAGAGGTAAATACTATTTTCTAATTGAATACTTTCATTCTTTGTTTTTAGGAGCTAAAAAAAGAACCAGTCAACATTCTAAGAAAAACTGTCGATGAAGCTCAGGGATCATTTCGTGGAACTGTCACAACCATCACATTATTCACCGAATTGTCGATGATCATCACAGCTCATCCATGTGGAGCTGAAGCGTTTGGAGAGTGCGTACACGATCTTATTATAATACACAATCCATTCACTGGTCCGAAAGTGTATCTCTCTGTTTCCATTGAATCGCCTGAAAGAAGACTACCCCTTGGTACATGTTTCGGAATCCTCGAGACAATCACAGGTGAAACCATTGCAAATTGCTTGGAAAATAGCGGACAAAATCTTGAACTGAACACTCCAAATGTTACTATCAAATTGACATATCTTAATTCTCCTTAAACTGTTGTATTCACGATTCTCCTATAAAATAAATATTTTTAAACCAGTATGCAACACGACACACTAAAAGGAATACTTTTCCTGGTGTTACAATGCCACCATGAATGTTATAACAACATTAGCCGTGTTCCCACAGAAGATTATTGTTGAAAATAATACAATAAAAAAAAAACACACACACACACACTTAAAAAATAATAATTTTCTATATGATTAAAAACAACTCACACCTACAGTCGGACAATCTTTCAATAATTTCAATGTAACCAGGTTTTTGAAGAAAGAAATCTTCGTTCATTCGATTTTAATTGTATTCTATGAACAAAAACTTTGTTTGTAGTATGTTCTTTTGCCAGACGCACTTTTTCTGGAACAAACTGACAACTCCAACAAATTATGAGTGACATAACTGAATCTACCTATATATATATATATATATATTGAACATGTGTTGAAACAATTTTAACAAGTGTTTTCCATTTCCAACAACAAATTGGTGGTTGAACAGAAATGTACGCCACGTGTAAATCACAAACACACTACATATTCCGTAAGCAGTTTTCGCTTTTTGGTTAGTAGCGTTGTCTCCCAACAAGCATGCCAGGGTTCGAACCTTCTTTGTGATGGATTCTTTCATATATATATATATTTTTTGTTTTGTTTTTATACGCCACCCACACCCAAATTTTTGAATGAACGTGTGAAAAAAAAAAAGACTAGGCAAAAAGTTTGTTAAATGTGGAAACGACATAATTTTGAACATTTGAACAGAAAAACCAGTGATTGGTATGTAATCGTATATTTTCTGTATGTTTACAAGCCATGTAACATTTTTGAAATAAATGCATGAAAATTGACTAAAGTTGCTAAACACCGTTCGATACCGAAAAGAACCTGAGGAAACTATTTTTATCACAATTACGCAGAACACATAAAAAACACAGGAAAATAGAGACATTCAGTGTTAATGTATTGATGACTCATTGTCATTTCTAGTAAATAATGGAAAAAATAAAGAATTTACGGTGCGACATGCATGTAACCGTGGAAATGACCTTATTCTCCATTTTAACCAATATTCGTGATTTTTCCGACACTAAAAACACTATATAAACCCCAGCTAAACGCGAATATCTCATTCATACCTGCTTTTTCCCCTTGTATAAGGAAAATTTATTTTTCTTCTTAAATAGTTTCTGATATTTCTGTGATGCTCTCCAAACTTTCACCACCAAATACGACACCAAGAGTTGGAGAACAGGTAAGTTATCTTTTCACAGTTAATTTAAGGTAATGAGCTATACTTTAGGAACAAATAGGAGGTGCTAGTGTTCGTGTGGTACAAAAAACCAATGAAAAGGCCGGAGGACGGTACATTGGAATGGTCGAGACAGTAACACTTGATCTACAATTGTCGAAATCTCTGACAGCTGATCCACAATGTGCAGAAATATTTGCTGATACTCTAGTACAACTTGTTAAAAAACATGACCCATTCAAAACACCTCAAACAAGAGCTGGTTTGGTTTTTGATTCCGATGAAATTTTCGACGCTGTAGGATTGACTTTTCGTGAAATTAAAAAAGTCAGGGCAAGTGAAATTGTTGAGAGCATGTCACGAATGTCTCAGTCGAGCAGACTCGAACTAGAGGCCCCGAACATTTCTGTGCGAATTACCTACTTGAACCCTCCAGCAGGTAGTGGAAAACGAAAGTTTGACACAGGTAGTATCATGGATCTCACTACTTTCGAGAAACGCCCAAAACTGGAAGAAAGTTTGGACAATGAGGAATCAGAAAAAACAAAACGGTCGAACATGATGCCAAACGAAGGTAACCCATAATCAATTAGTTTATAATATTTGGTTTATTTCAGTTTTGGAAGATTGTCTGTTCCATGCACTCCACCAAGCACTTATGTATAACCGGTGGAAACAGAGCAAGTCTTTGGAAGATTACAACAAATACCGAAGTTCGATAAGAAAAACCTACAAAAAACCAGGATTATGCTGTGATGTCTATGAGGCGGTGAAAGCCATGAAAGAGGTAAGTGTTAATTATTAAAACACACTAAGCTTTATTTTCAGGAGGCAGAAATAACAAAATCTAACAATTTTGACTTAATAGATGTCGATCACTTGCAAAAAACAGTTTTTTCTGGAAAGTACCAGATAATTGTATTTTGTCAAAACTCAACAACACCTTACTATAGAGGTCCATACGTTGGAGAGAAAAAAAGTCTCGTGCTTTACCTCAGCAACGGACATTATAACGGTGTGAGAAGTATATGTGCCTTACTAAAAACAAGTTACTATTGTTTTCTGTGCAATAGTAGGACAGAAAACGCTATCACCCACTACAGCTGTCCTCTTCTCCATCGTCTGTGTGGTAAAAAGAATCGTCCAGTTGTGAAAGAAGGAGAACAAAAGAAATGCGAAAAATGCACTGTTGTGTTTCGATCAATCCAGTGCTACGAAAACCACATAGCTAAAGGTAAAACTCATGTTTTGTAGATAATCACAAACACTTATTTCCAGGACCGAATGGAGGTAAAAGTCGATGCGACTACACATCTGTTTGTAAGAAGTGTGATGGTATCTACTACACAAACAAAAGAAAGAACGATCATCAATGTGGAGCAAAGTGGTGTTCCAGATGTAATTGCAAAAGAACGAACCCACATAAATGTAATATGCCAAAAGCGGTGAAGAACGAGAAGAAGTTGACAAGAAAACGAGTCTATTTTGATATTGAGGTAAGGCTAAGCAACAAGTTTAATGTTCATTATTTTTATTTTCAGAGCAGAGCCGATGAATCAACTGGACAACAACATCCCGTCTTGTTCGTGGCTCTTCGTTGCTGTCCAAAGTGTTCATCTAACATACCAAAATGTCTACAGAGTTTGAAAAGCGAAATATGTCAACATTGTGCACCAGATGGACGTCTAAAAATAATTGAATGCATCACATTAGAGAACCGTCATATAAATGTTGGTTCTCAGATGACAAAATGGTTATTCGCGGATCAACACAGAGGAAGAGTTGTTGTGGCACACAATGCTTCAGGGTAATTTGACTATTTTTAGCATTAAAACTTTTTGTACATATTTCAGGTATGACGCACAGTTCATTTTGGAAAACATGATTGCAAGCAACACTGCAAAACCAAAAATCATTTTGGAAGGAACAAAACTTGTATTTCTCGAGTATAACGGAGTTCGACTTTTGGACTCCATGAAATTTTTGACAATGAGTCTAGCCTCATTGGGAAAATCATTTGAAGTTGATTCAGTCAAAGGGTAACCACAAAAAGTCTATATAAGGTATAAATTTGTTACTTTTCAGAGATTTTCCGGTTCTCTTCATCAAACCAGAACATTACGACTATAACGGTCGTATTCCAGAAGACAAGTGGTACAATCTGGAAAACAAATCTTCTTCTGTAAAGAAACAAATTTTGAATTTCCTTGAAAATGAGAGAAATTCAAACAAAACATTCAACTTTGTTGATGAGATCATGAGGTATTGCTACAACGACGTGTATATACTAGCCAAAGCTATGGATATTTTTGAGAAAGAGTTCGAGACTATGACTGATGTATGTCTTTTGGAGGTAAAATTCTACTCAATGTAGCATATAACAGTTTCTTTTTTATTTATTTCAGGAATCCACGACAGCCGCGTCAGCTGCTGCGTTAGTATTCCGCCGAAACCATCTCGACCCAGAAAAACCGATTGTTTTAGATGTAAAACCGTCGGTTTCCATCAAATGTTCCGTAATAAGTCAAAAATATTTAGCATGGTTCAGCAAAAAAGAAAATGTTTCACTGAACATGTCAACAACATATGGAGAAGAAAAGGTAAATCACTTATATTTTAGATTTAAAACTAATTTATTTTTCAGATCGGAAAGTATCGTGTAGATGGTTTTGTTTCACCATGCGAAAAGTATCCCGATGGATTGGTGATTGAGTTCTTTGTGAGTAGTTTGATACAAGTTACAAAATTAATAATAATTTTCTGCAGGGATGCTATTGGCATGCACACAGTTGCAGTTATTCTCAAGAATCCGTGATCGGTGACTTGAGTGCCAAAGAGATTTGGGCACGTGATGACGAACGGTTAAAGTATTTGAGACGGAAACATCCAGTCAAAGTTGTATGGGAATGTGAAGTGAATCAGGAACTTTGTGAAAACCAAGAAATGCACGACTTCTTTGAAAACTATGAACCGGTGGTGAGTTATATGTCGATTCAAAAAAAAAAAACTAATGTCATAATTTCAGGATATTCTACAAAGCGAAAAATCACTAGCCGGAGGGAGAACTGAAGTTTTCCGATTGTACATGAACAACGAAAAAAGAACCTTACGGTATTTGGATGTTGTCAGGTAGTTTCACTTTTAAAATTAATCTTATTGTAATATTTACAGTCTTTATCCCACCGTCATGAAGCATGAAGCGTATCCAATTGGCCCCCCAGAGAATATTTCACGAAGTACCATCAAAACACCAATGACTCTTCCGGAACACATCACATTCAGAGGTTTTATCAGCTGCAACGTATTACCCCCACGACATCTACGATTACCAGTACTACCCATAAAATATGGGGGTAAACTGTTGTTTGGACTTTGTAAACGTAAGTTCTATCAAAATGCCAGTTTCAAAACTAATTTTTCAGAATGTTGCAAGGAAAGTAACCAATCGGATTGCAAACACAACAACGAAGAACGTTCTTTCAATGGCACATTCACAACGGTGGAACTCCAAAAGGCTCTGAGCGTGGGTTATATCATAAACGATATTTATCACGTGAGTTTTAAAACCAGTTTCCATTATAATATGATAATTTTCAGAGTGTCAAATATGAACACTGGGTTCAGAACAATGAAAAGGGAGAAGGAGGCCTCTTTACATCATTTATCAACCAGATGATGGAAGAAAAAATTGTGAGTTTTAGTTTAGAAAAGCAAGTATTTGACTAATGTTTTAATTTTCAGTATAGCTCAGGTTGGCCTTCAAATGTCAAGACCGATGAAGAGAAAGATGCGTTTTGTAAAGCTTATTTAGAAAAGGAACACATCCATCTGAGTGACCGAAACCGTTTTAAAAAGAATCCAGGAAAAAGAGCAGTTGCCAAGTTGATGCTGAATTCATTGGTAAGCTTCAAATTCTACTATAATCATAATGTTAAATTTTTCAGTGGGGAAAGTTCGCACAAAACGTTGATCGAGAGTCCACGGAAATTGTCATAGACCCAATGGAATTTTGGAAACTTGTCTATGACACAAACGTAGTAATTTCGATTGTACGTTGTGTGAATGACGTTCTGGTTGTGAAATACAAGAAACAACAGGAAACACTCCAAAGTTTGAAGACAAGTGCCATGCAACTTGCATCCTTCACAACTTCGTACGCTCGTCTTCGACTTTACCGATTTATGGAAATGGTTGGAGGTGAAAACATTGTATATACTGGTAAGAAAACAAACAAAAAAAAAACAATAGTATTAATTTTCTATTTTCAGACACCGACTCCATTATCTACGCTGTACCTGAAGACACAAAAGATCCACTAGAAATGGAAGTTGGGCCTTACCTCGGACAACTGACGAATGAGGTTGATGGCGAAATGACAGAGTTTGTCAGTTTGGGTCCCAAAACGTACTGTTACAAGGATATATCCAACGATGAAGAGAAGATTGTCAGAAAAGCCAAAGGAATTACGATGAATTCACAAGTAGAGAAGTATGTGAACTTTGAAATGATGAGAGGCTTGGTTGATGAAGCAATCAAGAATACCGGAGAACGGACAGAACATCTTCTACCTCAACATACGATGTATAGGGATAACAATCATCGTGTGTATAGCCGAAACATTGTGAAGAAGTTTAAGTACACGTTCAACAAAAGAAGGCTTCTTACTGATGGATCGACACTTCCTTTTGGATATTCTTGTACTTAAATTGTTTTGTTTGAAATAAACCATATAACGTAAATACTGAATCTTTTTTTTAATGTATATATTTGCTTTTTATTGAATTCTAATATTTCTTTTTAATTATTCGACTGTCTACTGAATGACAGTCTCTGTATATTTTGATTTTTATTGAATTCTAATATTTCTTTTTAATTATTCGACTGTCTACTGAATGACAGTCTCTGTATATTTTGATTTTTATTGAATTCTAATATTTCTTTTTAATTATTCGACTGTCTACTGAATGACAGTCTCTGTATATTTTGATTTTTATTGAATTAAAAATCTCATCCAATCTCTTCCAACCCACGTCGACTACCTCGAGTTCTTCATCCATGCTCAGAAAAGCAATTTGATCAAAGATGATGGATTCTCCTATCTTCTGACAGTAAGCAACCATCATGTAAGTACATATAGATACCGTTAATACTGTATTACATAGGCATGACGTTGACCGACCTGCCGAGGCTTACCCCCGAGAGAGCGAGAGAGTGCTGGGAGGTACAAGAAAAAATGGTCCTAAACTCCCCCCCACAGTTCTCTCGCTGTTCTGTTGAAACAATGGAAATGAAAAATGAGAGATAGGAATGACTCACTTGGGAATTTTGGCTAAACTATGAAAAAAAAAATAAAATGATATAGGTTTATAATATTTTTTTTGTGTCGTTATTGAATATAATTTGTTTCTGTCGTGTATTCATTTTTATTTTATAAACAAAATTACATATGTTTATTTAGAATTGAAGAAAAGAAAGAATTACAGTATATTAATTAAGCGTGTCGATATTTTCAATAATGATAATGACAATTAAATTAGAATATGTTTCAGATTTTATTTTGAAAAGAGTTCAGTGTAGAGTGCGCCATAGGTGAACCCAATCAGTCCGTTGATTGACTTTCTGAAATAATAAAATTTCACATTCAATTTATAGAAAAATTATTTTGTTTACCAAGATTAGACAAGAGACTCAAGATTTCCATGTTGTGGTTAGTGCTCAGCGAACTCCAGTTTCTCAAGAATTGATTGACATCTCCCAGAGTCACAACGGCCGGACATATCTCAATAATCTTACAGTCGTTCATTCTTAGTCCTTTCAGTCTTCGATCGATTCGGAATATTCTGCAATTCAGCACCAAGCAAGGCACTAGCGACACATGTCAGAGTGATTCCCATTAATTCGGTACAACGTTTGTCCAAGTCTTCCGGATCGAAACCATCCTTCACTTTTAGTGGTTGACCCATCATTGAGGCCGTCAAGAAAACCTGAAATTTCGTTATTTGCTTCATTTCTATATATTTCTAAATATAAAGCAAGGCTGTACGTAAAAATTATAAATGTGGATCTTCACCTTTTCTATCTATTTTAGATTGAATCAGGTATTTTTATAGCAGCTTTTTACACGATTTTCACAATCATTCTATCCATCGTCTAGAGTGGCTCTATATTTTAAAATTTTTTCTTCGCAAAATATTGATTTTAACCTGCTGTAAAATGTTTCAGTTTCGGTTCTTACTTTTAGAAACTCCACCGGGTCGCCTAAATCTTGAAGTTCTTGAAGACTCGTATTATCCGTCCCACCGACAATCAGATCATTAGTTAACTCTGGTAACTCTCGGGACATTTTCTGAAATTAAATGTTCAAAATTGAAATAATTAGTCAATTTCAACCTTCAAATAATCGTCACAATCGAACTCATAATCACTGTACGGATCGGGTTGTTATTGAAGGTATTCATCATCAACTTCTGAATCACTTCCCGATGAAGAACTCAAGGTAGTCGACAACTTCTGAAAGAAACGAAATTTCTTTGGGAGTAACAATATAACGTCATGCCTATGTAATACAGTATTAACGGTATCTATATGTACTTACATGATGGTTGCTTACTGTCAGAAGATAGGAGAATCCATCATCTTTGATCAAATTGCTTTTCTGAGCATGGATGAAGAACTCGAGGTAGT